>NC_142521.1:22162907-22365407 GCF_964205215.1 Stylophora pistillata | reverse complement strand
TCGTTGATTCTTCGAAGCAGTATTTGAGCTGCAAATTATTCTGACTCACGCAGTTGGGTGTATGATAAAAAAGAACTGATTTATAGATTTAGAGATTCAGTGGAAGGGCGTTGATAAATCAGCTTCATCAAAACTGTTTATGTATTTCCTTAATTAGACAAAACACATTAAGGTGCTGGCTCCAATATTTTGGTTTAACGAAGGATTTTGTCTGAAAATTTCAATTACAGTTAGCACTATCTGTACACATTGTATATTTGAACTGCGGTTATAGATACGTATGATGCACGATCCTCGCAGTAGAGAGCGCTATTTAGGCAATAGCGAAAATCAGACCTGAAAAAAAAAATCAATTGGTAGAGCGCTGCCCTAGTATCGCAGAGGTCAGTGGTTCGAATTCCGTACAGGCCTGAGATATTTTTTTCAGGTCTGATTTTCGCTATTGCATAAATAGCGCTCTCTACTGCGAAGATCTTGCATCATACGTATGATTGTATTATACACATTATCTTATACAAATTGTACTAAAATGTAATGGCAAGTATGTCTTGGTCTGAGCATTAATGAAAAAAGGGAACCTAAACAAGAAGTTACCAGATGTCAAAATTTCGCAAATTTTTCGAGTCGAAAAATTACTTAGCTACCTTCTCTTTATAGAAACTATCATGAAATCTAATTGTTTTAATTTTCCCGCTAACAGTCAAAATATGTTTTCACGAAATTGGTTTGGATGAAAACGATCTGTTATGGAGGGTTAAAAAGAAACACTTCAGGGCTGGTCTTGCTAAGATCGATTGTTATAATGTTTTAAAACATATCACATGGAGTCACTCGTACAGTAACTTTGATTTCTCTTTATTTACTTTTCACCTTTGAGGGAATCGATCTCCCGTAAGGTCCCACGCACAACCAAGCAGGAACAGTTCTCGCAAAGCTTGCAGTTTATTATTGTAATCACCGATCATTAGGTCGACACGTGACACATGTGTCGCATACTGCTAGGATCAACAGCATCAAAAGCCTCTCGTAAGTTAAAAGAAAAAATAGATGGTAAATTCTAAGCTTGGTAATGATGTGAAGAAAGATGTTAATTGGCGTTATCGCGAGCGTAATGCATAGAAAAGTTACTGATTCTGATTCAGCTTCCTCATAGGACTGGGAATTTTTTTCCTTGTCCAAGACAAAGAATATATTCTTCTTCATACGATACTTTTTTTTTTTTTGTTTTTTTTTTTTTTTGCACATTTCGCTGAGGAAATGCGTGAGTCAGTTTGTTTGCTTTCCTTGCCCACGATGCCTTACATGGCGGAAACAGCTGCTTTTGAATCGACAAAAAAGTAATGAATGACCTTGTGTCCCCACGATTTGCACCTGAGAGCACATTTCATAACTAAAACACAACAGTTTTTACCAATAGTCGTTTCATGAACGCAGTCGCATCTATATTTGAGAGTGCTACTTTGGCTTGCAATGTTTGGTATCAGTCGAAGCTGTAAACTTCCATCATGAGTAAGTGAATACTTTTTAACATTTTTCAATAATATAAGAAAGTCAGCCTTCTTTTGAGGTAACCGCAGTCGTTTTGCCTTGATACGCACATCGGTAGAACTTTTTTGAGTCATCGGTAATTGGAACTCGTACCTTGCGGCGCTTCTTGGCTCCTGTTCTGACAGTTTCTCTCATTGACTGATCACCGAGTTTTCAAAAGCGAGATCCCACAACTGTCACTATATGTGATATGAATTAAAGCAAAAAAAACATGAAAGTGCATGATACGAAAGTTACGACCTTCATACAGCAACCAAATCAATCACTGCGCATTTATGAGCCCGCTCATGCCCATACTTGACAATCGTAATGCCTACGCGAACCCGTTTATGTGAATAAAAAACCTGAAATGTTAGTCTTTCGTATGAGAAATTGTTTTTTTTTCTTGTTTTATTATTGTAGTGATCTAAAAATATCTTTATTTGTCGCTGTTAAGAGTTAACAAGATAAGAAGAGTCGATAGTAGTTGCTACATTAACAGATTACGCCCTTCACGTCTGCTATTTTGTTCGTCTCGTAAACAGAAAACTGGTCTTGCAGCAGTAATTGTAGACATATTAAAGATAACATAAGATTAACCAAAACACCTGTTTTCTGTTCTATAAAAAGATTTCAATGGGAAATCCTTGCAATTTCAGAATACCTTTTAAAATATGAAACACGAATGATGTCTTATTTCTCTTTGATTCGTGATCTCGAAAAGTTTACATTGATTCATTTCATCTTTATTTCCTTCCGCTGTTCCGGCCACTTTGATTCAATTTTATTACCTGGAAAGTTTAAATTCAATTGATGAATCGTAGCTCTTCTCATTTTTATTCAACCCGAATAGATTGTTGAGCAATGTTATGATGACTGAGAAAACAGACCGCGTAGGTACAAAAACGTTTGCTGACAATTGAAGCAGTTGCAGTATCTACGACGTTAGCGCCTTGAAGAAACTCAGCCGAGAAATTATTGACTTTTAAACTAACAATTGACATAGTTACCCCCTGGCCCCTCGCCCCGCTACGTGAAAAAAAAAAAAGGTAAAACTCTATAGTTTAATTCCTTCCTTTTGCCATGAAATTGAATGGGAGAAGGAACCAGATGGTATGAATCGCAATTTGGTCAACATATGTAGGCGTTTGAAAAGAGCACTTCTCTGTTTCATTATGTTAATGGTTTCTAATCTAAAAATTGTGTCCTGCAAGTGTCATAAATACAAAAGCCTTGAGCTAAATTATTTCTTTCTTTTGTCACTACCTTGACGGTAAAGCGCAATTACTTACCACTCAATTTAACCTCAGTTGTTATTATTCTCTTAGCTGGAAACTGCAAGCTATATCACTTTGTCTCCAGATTACTTAAGTTCATTCCATAAATGCGCGTGTTTCTTCATTGGAAGGACAAAAAGAAACTGGTCAGTTACAATTACGGCAAATTTTGGGTAAGTTCAGATCTTTCTCACGATCTTAAGATTTAAAGTTCGCCCCCGCCATGATTCAGTTCTTTACAGAGTGTTTCGTCTCAAAACCTTTAAATCATTCGAACTACCTCAATCATCTATAACTTACATGTTTCACTTCTCTCGATCTTCGACCTGGATTTGTTTAATGAGGTGCCACTCAGTCAAACAGAAACCTGTGAAAAATAGTTTTACCGCTTACCTCTCACTATTTAATAGATTATTCAGTCATCGCCCAAGCACGCCAATTGAGAAATCAGTGTTATGGATTTTACCGCTTAAGTTGTGCAACATAAAAAATTGCCTGTGAGGCCTGTCGAGCCAGTGAAGTAGTGAGTGCATCCTATCCCTGCCTAGAATATCCCCATGTCGCATTTTATAAATGACCGACAAAGGGATACACTGCATACTTCTAATATAATTTTTTATCTCAATCCTTGTGGCTAAAAATAATCATACTTTTTCCCCCTCGATTTTGCATTAAAGTAACTTCTTTTTAAGCCATATCTTTTCTGTTGCCGCGTGCCTGATGTAACTGAGCATATCTTTCCGGCTAGAAAAAACTATTAACTTTGTTTTCAACTTGTCATTTAAATGTGAACTCATCTTTTAAGATGCTAATGGCTGACTTCGCGATCAGTTTCAAGTTCTTGAACTGTTACTTTCGGGTACAATTTTTCAGATTTTTGCCAACAAATTGAAAGCTTTGAATGTTTTTATTCTGTTCGTCTTGTGGGTACTATCCCTCACGAATATTAAGTAAACACCTGCTTTTACAGCTACACCATTAAAAGTAGAGGGTGTTTGAAAGGTTTAAATTCTGAACATTAATAGTCTTCTTTAAACTATGCCAATTCTCATTGGTCAACAGTGAATGTGAAAGTAGGTTATAAATTTCCTTTGGTTGTTTCCCCTAAACAATTCTTATTCATGAGTTGCGATCAAAAATTCAGTTGTTTATTCAGAATTCTTGGACTTATTTGTTTTGTGATTCATCACAACCTGAGTCAAAATCGCATAAGAGTGTGCCAACTGTGGAGTTATTCAATTGTCTATTTTATAAGGGCATAGATTTCCTTCAATCAATAATGCCAACTGCGACGAGACAATTGAATCAGTTTTGTTCACTGAAAAGCGAAAAAAGCTTTAACAGTTCTTCTCGTAACTTCTAGACGATGAAATGTGTCCATGATAAGGATTTAGAAGTCTTATTGCTTCTGACAAATGGGAAAGCGACTTTTATCAACACTGCTTCGCTAGTTTCGGCCCTTTCTTCTCTTATTCTAGGCTTTTCAAGGCGCTATATATTGCATTCAAATCTCCCGCAGCTCCAGTGCTTATGAATAATTAATGTATCCAGGCATTTTACGCGATGTTTTTAATTCAGCTTTGCTTTACCGTTTTGAAACAAAATTGAAGCGATTCGGTGTCCCCCAATCATCAGAATTTTTTTTATAACGGGAAACTCGCAATCTTTACGTCAGGGAGGGCGTATATTACCGTGAACTGAATCACTTTTAAATTTTGCCCTCTCTTTGGGACTAGCGTTCCTGAGTAGGAGACTCGCTTCGAACGATGTTTTCTCCTCAGATGAAATTCAGAACGATTGGATGACTCCCAATGCTTGTTTGATTTCTCATATGTCTTGTAACCTTTATAAGTTAAGTATTACTTATATTAATTGTAGGAAATATTGTGAAATTTTTTCGTCAAGGTTCTAAGTTGCTAAAAAATCAAAGTATGCAGCAAGCTTCAAACCAAAGCGGCCAGGAGGAATTTCTGTGGCACAAAGATGGTTACCTAGCTTATGGGACTGTCATGTTCTGCATCCTAACCATTGGTTTTGTTGGCAATGGTTTAACTCTTGTCGTGCTGTACCAAAGGGAACATCGTAACCGTGGTGTAAACTCTCTAATGCTGAATCTCGCCCTGGCGGACATTTTCATCGTCGCCTTAGGTTACCCAATAGCAATTCAAGCCAATCTCAGGGGGATTTCACTGGACAGATCTCGATGCATCTGGTCTGCCTTTGTAAACGGTACCGTGGGTATAGCGTCCATTGCAACCCTAACTGAAATGGTTTTCGTCCCGTACTATGGCCTGAAGCAAGTAAACTCTGATGCTAGACTATCAATGGGACAAATCGCATGTATGACTGCCGGCGCGTGGTTTTATGGATGTCTTTGTATGGCTCCACCTCTTTTAGGCTGGAATAGATTCGTTCTTGCCGCCTCTAAAGTGAGTTGTTGTCCTGACTGGGCAGGAAGATCAGCTTCGGACACAGCTTACAGTCTTCTCCTCGTTGTCTTTGGATTTTTTCTTCCGCTTACTGTCATGGTCCTGTACTACTACAAAATATACAGGTAACTTGAATCTTTGTGTTTAGGGGTAAGGTACTTTACTCTCACTATGACTACTTCTCTGGGGTTCATGAATAATTTCAACATATTGTCAAGGAACTTGACTTGATCGGGAGGGCGGGGCTTACCTGGAGTCGGTACCTGTTCAAGCGAGTAGTAATACTCCTTGTGCTGATTCATGCTATAGAATTAGGGATATACTCTGGCCAAACAGACTTCAAATATTTCGCTGAAACCAACTTGCTTTTCCTTTTGATCCATTTAAATACATATACCCCGCTGAAGGTTTGATAATCTTTATAAAGAGACCTAAGTGTACATTGTTTATCATTTTCTCATCTGAGATTAATGCTCTCACCCTTGCATAACCTTCTCAGTTTGCTAAGATAAGAGTTACTGAGGAAAAAGATGGATAGCTCTTGGGGTCTGTGTTTTCTCACTAGCTTCAGACAAACGAAAGTTTGCAATATCCTATTTTAGGACTATCAGTACTTCTGAGGACCTAAGAGTCCTATACCTTGTTCCCCCTCCTTGTTTGAAACTGGGTCATTGTTACAGGACACTCATTATACCCTCTGCTAACAAATGCTGAAGTTTCTACCGAAAATGTGATTTATTGTTGATTTTTTAGTTCGAATTAACCTCAGAATTCGCGTTTCAAATATCTAGATAACAGGGCCTTGATGAAATTTAACCGTTAGAGGGAAAAAAGATAAAAAGTTAACTTTAAGACGTGAAAAACCTGAAAAATCTGACCGTCAACCGCGAAAACTCTTAACCGTTAGCCGTAAAACGGCCTAAACTGAAGATGTAAAAAACTGCAAAATTTAGATCTGAGAATCGCTACCCAAGAGATTTTAAACTGTTTATAAGCTCTCTGCGACCCTCAGAAAAGCCTTTTACGATCTCAAACTTGCGATATCTTCTCTTCCTATAGTCTTGTTCATCAAGCCGTTGTGCCAGGAAACATCGCAGTGCAAATGAGACGACGGTATTCCAAATTAAAGATAGTGCGAATGACCGCGCTATCTGTGGTAGTTTTTGTGCTGAGCTGGTCGCCCTACTGCTTAGTCAGCCTCGTTGCAGTCTTCACCGGGAAGCATGTGATAACGTCCGGAGAGGCGGAAATTCCCGAGTTGTTGGCTAAAGCATCTGTTATCTACAACCCTATTGTGTATACCATTAAGAATAGAAGGTTTCGAACAACGCTGCTTCGTATCTTAAACGTAAGACGGAATAGAAACCAAGAGCATTCGTTAACGTATCCGTCGAGAAGTAGAGATATCTTTCAAAATGGTGTACGTCGATATGACAATACAAAGAGAAAAAGCCAGAACCCTATACATATCATAAAATTGATTCCGCGAGGTCCTCTTGCAGAACGGGTCGAGCAAAATAACATTACTGTGTAGTGGGGCATCTAGAAAATTTCGGATCTCATTAAAGGTTCTTGTCATTCAAGACTGATTTAGATGCATCCTTTTGCTTCAGAGTAGGCCTTGAATAAATATTGATATAGACCGGTAACTAACTCTATTGGTTAGCAGCTTGTCAGCTTGTATGCTCACTTAACACAGAACAGAAAGTTTTTACCCGTCTACGACCTAAATCTGCTACTAAAATCAGAATAGTTTTGGTTAAGTCATCATTTAATAAAAGTGTTCTTGGTTCTAATTGCATCGTGTAGTTATTCGCTCCTACATGTTTATATTTAAAAGAGCATGTTCTCTCGATTTATTTATTAAAGGTATATTATTAAATAGAATGTGAAGTGTCTTTTTGATGGTAGCTGATTCTTTATTCTATAAAATCTGAGTCCGGCTCCTTTTTCTGGTTCATCCCGGTTGATAGATGTGTTGGGAATAAAGCAAAGTTTCGAAAGTAATTTGTCGGAGCGTTTGCAGGCGCAAAAGAAGCGTGTTTTAAAACAATCTAGGATATTTTATATTGGTTTTTTTTTAGAATAATACTCATGTTTCACTTTCTCATTTGTTTCGCAATTGTTACATTTAAGTACTTTAAATAAAGAAAGTTTTGCATTTCATTCCATTGGGATTATAAACTCACTTGACTACAACATCCATCAAGAATCATTATTTCTTATTTACAAAACATACGTGGTTTGATTTTCAAGCATTTTCGCATCAAATAACGTTAGCTATCTTTGTTTACCTCACATATCTATTTAATTACCTATCTGTTTATTTCCTTTTGTATTTTATTAATTTCTATCATTTAATAATATTCAAATCTTAGGATTTTTCATATTCACTAAGATTATCATATTAATTGCCAACAAGATCTGCCACAAACCCAATTCTTGCCATGTAAATGAACATCAGATTGTAAACAGCATTTGCTTCAGTCGACAGAGCATAGCTAAAACGCTTTCGAAATCTCAAAAAAAAAAATCTATGAAATATCATACAGCAACGTAAGTAACAGTAACATAGAGGACTGCTTTGAAAACACAGAATGGCCAACGGATTGTACGGAACTAACTTGAATTAATGCCATGTTATCTGATGTATGACCGGATTTTCTTGATACTTCAATACGTCAACAAATGTGCGGCTAAACTCACTTCAGCGACTCTGATAAGATATATTGGTGTTGAACACATGTCCTCTTGTAAATTATCTAAGAAAAATTCAACTTAAGTTAAGTACATTCAGTTTTATACTGTGAAGTAAGTTTAAGGTACCTATATCTAGCTTTTGTCGTTTCTCATTAGCTTACAATATATAGAAAGCAATCAGACTATTCCGTGTATACAATATATTATGATGGTATGTATAGGTAATACACGGCATTGATACTTCCCTCATATAAACTTTTACGGTTGTAGAGAGAGAGCTACTTTTACAGCTCCCCTTTTTCCTTTATCAAACTTGGCTTAAAACAAATGGCTGTCAACGGTTTGCTGCCCACTCAGTGTTTTGCATGAATAATTTAATAATAGTGCTATTTACTACAAAACAACAAGTTCGCGTTTAGGTAATTTGATTGGAGCGATAGGTTTTTGCGCTTCTGCGACGTGTTAACCGAGACGAAAACAAGAAAGCTCTGAACACGGAAGAAGAAAAACCTTATTAAATTCCAAGTAGGTAAGTTATAAACGTCTGCTTAAGTTTCGGCTGCTTCAGTCTTTCGTAGTTTTATCGTGATTTCTTGTCGCTTTTCTGAAATTTCTCGCTGCCAAAAAACGCGTGTAACAAATTCTTTTAAAAAATTCCCTTTTATGATAAATATTTCATTTTATCTCTATCATTTTAAGTTGTAAAGGTAAACTTTGAGTTCGGTCGGCGAATAACGAAAGTTTTCAACCCTGCATTTGTCATTAACGTTTAACAAAGAAAGAAAAAGTCTGAGTAACCCACAAGGAATCGTGCCTCAGAATTTCGGACATTGCGGTCGGTCTCTTTAACTCTCGTTTTTTTATGAGCCCTTAACTACTTTTACTTGTTTATCAGACCACTCGGTCTTGCTTATTATTCCTCTTTCGATATGAAGTACTCTTGAGGCACTGTGCCGCTAAACACATACCGAACTTAACGATATTATTAAAAAAACGCTTTGACAAGGCCTTGGTGAAACGTTCATGAAAGAAAAACAATAAAACTTCAGCTGCCTTCTTTCTAAATGTTTCCGCTGAAAAGTTATTTATTTGATTTATGATAAAGCTTATGGTTAAGAGCAAAATTTTTCAGTCCTCTGATTCTACGTTCGCTGTCTTGTTCTAATCCTTAAAAAACCCTATTTTCATCAGTAAATGCAAATATCCTTCCTTTAGAGTACCACCGACTGATAAGTGGCAGACGGCAAAAGCTGATTGACTCTGGCGAGTTCAGTGTTTGCGCTTTTAAAAAACTTAGTGCTAACCCTACCAAACAAAAACTATATTCTCCCTTCTGAGATAAGCAATTACATCAATTTATTGACCAGGGGTATTTTTGGTGAGAAACAGTTTCTGCTAAGAAGAGACATGTAGCAAATCGCGAACCGTGATAACTTCTGAATTTTGATTCGAGTAAACATATGGCGAGTTTTGTTTTTTATAATTTTCTTTTTTACTTCTTATATTCAGTATGGCCATAAAAAAATTGAACTGAGACTTTAAGATCTAGCGCCCTGACTCGAGGTATAAATCAACCATTTGTCAATAACTCATAACGAATATCGACGATTATATACTGTGTAACCAAAACATACAGTTCAAAACCCTATCTTCGTCTTTATCTCAGCATCTCCCAATACCTTCAGTTGTAGGTTTTCAGCACGTAAATGATTGAAAGACATGTTTTTTACATTTGTTGTCAGGAAAAAAATTGTTTTAGCCAATCAGAACGAGTACTAAAACCTATTGTTTTTTGCATTTTTATCACTTAATTTAGCCCAAAAGCTGACGACCGAAACCTTTATTCGAGCGCGTTCAAACTTGAAAAAGAGCACTTCTGACAAAGCTCTCCACCGTGGATAACCTGACAATCGACAGAAATTCATTTGACTGAGTCAGCAGTGAGATTAATGGTGTTGGAAACTTTTCGATTGAATGCAGGATCCCGAAAACAAGGGAAAAATCAAAATAACCTTTTCTATTTCTGTGATAAATAGAACAAAGGTAGTTATAAACTAAATGTAACTAAGCTTATAACCTCCAGTCTGAAGGTGTTAGACTGGAAATCGAAAACTTAAGATTTTACTGATTTTTAACGAGAAGTCTCTTCAACGAAAGATGACTTAAGCTTCGGTGCCCACCCACCATTTGCACTGAGATGAACAGATGCCGACTTCGGCGCTTCAGGTGCTGGGTGATTTTATTGGTAGAGCGACTAATTCGTTGGAAAGGCGTTGTAGATTTCTTGAACCAGTCACGATGCTCATTGAAATGAAAGCAATGAGATAAATGTCATATCACTTTCGATGCTCAATCTTAAACACAAAGAGAATCGTGTAAAAAGATTTGAAGATGCGTTAACCATAACAATTGTAAAAAAGCAAGGCTAGGAGCACGCGAGAATTTTAGGCATGAACCGGAGAAGATCTACTGGTGAAAGCTATTTGCTTTTTTAACAACTAACTAGCCCTTCCATTTTCATTTAGTTTTGAAGCCAATACATGGAGCAAGCTTCAAACCAAAGCAGCCAAGAGACATTTGTATGGCATAAGGATGGTTATCTAGCCTATGGCATTGTCATGTTCTGCATCTTAACCATTGGCTTTGTTGGCAATATTTTAGCTCTTCTTGTATTGTACCAAAGACAACATCGAAATCGAAGTATAACCCCCTTAATGGTCAACCTTGCATTGGCAGATATCTTTATCATTGTGTTTGGATATCCGATGGCAATCCAAACTAATCTCCGTGGGAAGCTTCTGGATAGCAAAACTTGTGTTTGGTCTGCATTTGTAAACGGCGCTGTTGGTATAGCGTCTATTATCACACTAACTGAAATGGTTCTAGTATCCTACCTCGGTTTGAAGGAAGTACGTCCTAATAAACGATTAACAGGGAGGCAAATCGCAAGTTTGATTTCCATGGCATGGATTTACGGAGGTCTCTGCATGCTTCCTCCTCTGTTGGGGTGGAATCGGTTTGTTCTTAACGCTTCTAAAGTAAGTTGCTGTCCTGACTGGTCTGGGAAGTCAGTTGCCGATACAACTTACAATATCTTACTGGTTACGATGGGTTTCTTCATTCCTCTTTCTGTAATGGCAGCCTGTTACTACAGAATTTACAGGTAAATAAGAACTACTTTTGTCTCCTATATCTTCCTATCCAGGATGAATCTTTGACAATTCCATTCAACAACTGCTGTAGCGATAACCTATAAGATATTTATTTTAGGTATACAGGTGACAATATCTTGATTATGTTTATGACACGCGACCTTTTCGTTGTAAACTGCAGGAAGTTGATAATATTGTCTTGCACCACCAAATAAGGACGTTTCTAATGAATAAATTTAGCTTAATTTTGTTTAAGAATTGTTGTGTAAGGCGAGGCGCCGTCTTTGAATATGGCCTGAGGTGATTCTTTAGTATCTTTTCGCAGGCAGGCAAGTTTTAAAACGTCTTTCTACTTTTTCAGAATCGTTCATCAAGCCGTTGTTCCAGGAAACATTGCAGTTCAACTGAGACAACGGAACTCCGAACTAAAAATAGTGCGCATGACAGCATTGGCCGTGTCTGCTTTCGTACTTAGTTGGTCACCTTATTGTTTCGTCAGCCTCACTGCAGTATTTACCCATAAACCTGTTTTAGCATCGGGGGAAGCGGAAGTTCCCGAGTTGTTAGCCAAAGCATCCGTGATCTACAACCCGATCGTGTATACTATCATGAACAGTAGATTTCGAGCAACACTTCTCCATGTGCTGCGCTTGCGCAGGCGTGCAAGTCTAGATAATCGCTTCATGGTGTTACCGGTTCGTGAACGAAGTCAGCACGACCTTCAAAACGGTCCACTAGTTTCTCACAATCACGGCAATATGGAAACTGATGAGAACAACAAAGAGGTGTACAAAGGACAAAGACACCTGCAAGTAACTTCCGCATTTGAAACAAGGGTTCAAAGAACTTTCATTGTTGAACAAATGTAGAGAAACAATGACGTTACCAACAGCAGAAAATCAGTCAAGTGCACTGTATCGCTACCAGGCGGCAGCTACATTTCTATTTGGTGCACAGAGAAACTTTTACAAACTCTTATATGTTGAATACTGATATAGGCGGTAAACAGCACTCACTGTTTAAGAAGACTCATCCAAAATATGATGAGATATATTACTACGTTAATGCAATAGACGCAACGCAAAGCAGAAATATCCAAACAAAAATAAAGAAAAGCCTCACTTAAGGAATTATGCCGAATTGATGATCTAATACTAGATTCTCATAAATGATGCTATGATAAGTATATGATACTCAGTAAGGAAAGTTTACATTAGACAACGAGATTCATTTTTGGTGCCACGGCATCGGAAGATTGAAACCCCTGTCACCATACTCGCAGGGAAGCTGTTAGATTCCACGTGGGAGGAAAAGATTGTTACATTTGCTGCTCCACCATCGGACGTATCCATAACTGCAGCACCACACGTAACAAATATAGATCCATCTATATACCAGAAACTATTTCGGCCAGTAAACTTCGATTTGGATGCCGAGAGTTTCAATTTCTGGCAAAGATACTGTGTATCATAGTTGACAATTAACTTCAACGATTAACATTACACGGAAGTCTCAGAAAGGTGGGCTTATTGTCCGAAATTAATTAAAGTTGTTACAATTTGAAGAAGTCAGTACCCCACGAGAAATCAGATAAGTTACAAGAAAAGAGAAAAAAACCACTTATATCTATCAGTAACTTTGGGTTTTAATTATTGGCAACACACTAGCATGAAATAACAATATCAATAATAAGAAAACTTGAAAGGTTCTGGTACTTTAAATCATAGCTAGGATACTATCATGCACTTGCCCTTAAATTGAACTCTGTTCTGTTTAAGTTGTCTCTGATTACTGTTCCTGAAATCTATTATGGTGACATTCTATCTCTATTGACCTTTCTGTTAAATAGAAACCTCCAGGTCAAATTGTAAATCTTATTATGTAATGTTATTTCAGAGTACTGTGTTCTGATCTTGTTGTGCACCTATCCGTAATGCTTTTTTCCCAAAATTCTTCCATTTGCAACCCCACATGATCCACCTACCTCAACTAAATTTTTCTGTGTTCTTTACTGAAAATAGAGTCCCACAAAACAAAATACAATAATTATAGTAAATTTTTGCTCTCAACCAACTGAAAATAGAACTTATAGGACAATAGAAACCTACGCTCAGCATTGTACCGTATGAACTTCGTATATTCATCATAGCTCAGCATTGTGTTACTCTACACATATATACTGTCTAAAATTGGTCATACATTCAGACCAAATCAAGCTTCCATTGGCTTCTAGTGTAGATTACATCATTTCCCGACGTCCTGACCCTTCTGGAAAGTTTTATCCTCGTGTACTGGTACACAAAATGCCAAAAATAATCATATGAAATGCTTCTCTAGAGTTAATTTCACATCACTTGCCTTGGAAAAGACAATCAACCTACAAACTTCAGAACTCAATTCCACTTCGTTACGTAAGCAAAATCATGACTGAATCAATTAGGCCACAATGGCACAAAGTTTGGCCATTAACCCTCATCTTGAAAATGAACATTTCAGGACTATTGTCTGCTAGTTATCTTGCTTTATCGATGAACAGGAACAATATTGAAAACTATATAACCGTAATCAGATATTAGCTCTTCTAATAAACTCAATAAGACACCAGACACTAAAAAGCAGCTCGATTTCGTAAGCCACACATGTACGCATTGCTGACCTATTTTTAAGATTGTCAGAATCACTGAAGGTTACGCAATGCGTCACGTTGTCCCAACTTTCCCTTCGTGAAAACGTTTTTACTTATTTAGGAGCAAAAGTGCAATAAGCAATACTGATGGTGAGTATGATTTTTGCATTTATATGCAGGCCAGTGATTTTAATTTCTCCATTTCTGTTTCCGCTGTCGACGTTGTCGTTTTTTGATCCAAAAGCGGAAATCATATCATCCAAAGCTTTGATAACTTGTTCTGTGGTCGGTTCGTCATTCCAGCAAACTCCGTCAAGGCCTGCACCCGTAAGAATATCAGGGACATCGTTTACTAAAAAGCCTCCGCTTACCATGAAAAATCCCTGGAGGTCGCATATCTGACGATATTGGTTTTCATTTGGATTCTCCATCATGTAACTCTTGATTTTTGACAGATCAGAGGCCGTTGTCACTAATGCAGCTGGCGTGGTGAAACTTTTCACGGCCTCAATGAGACCTTGTGTTGTATTGTCAGAAATATGGTCTCGAACTTGCTTGAACTGACCGTCTTTACGATCCACCCAGTGTTCAAGAAAACCAGTGCAGTTTAGGCTGGATTCTTTTCCACATCTGACATCATCGATAGGAGGAGGCGATATCTGGACTATTTTAACGTTTCCTTCTCGATGGACTCTCCGCAAGTTATTGATTTCTTCGTCAATAATTGTCGAGCAGTTTTTCTCTCCGAACATCGGCCTCTGACAGACAAGAAAGCCTACGCTCAATACATTCTTCATACGGCAAGCAGTTTTGTCTTCTCCTTCAGACATCTCAGCGCAGAAAGTGCTGTAGTCAATGCTGGGCTTCACTTTATTGATCTCCTCACGAGCAGTCGCGAAGTCGTCTGCAAACGACAAGGCTATCACGCCAGCCAAGAAACCCGAAGCCAAGTAAAATTTGAACAGCATGTTTCTGAAGTGATTCGATATTGCCTGTTGTATCATGATGAAGAAAATCATTACTTGTCGCGAGTTTTAAGAAGTCAGTGAATAACGAGTATAAACTCAGCATAAAGTATAAACTCATAGCTAATATTAATTTCAAGAAGAAGAAGAACACTTACAATAATAGTGGCAACAAATAAAAACGCACGTGAGCTTTAACTACAGCTACGTAGCTTATCCTTTGCTTCCGTTTGAAATCTTGTTGATCTCGAATTCTCAGAAACTTAAGTTATAATCGGAGAGTTGGGTAACAACATTGGAATGTTCTTCTTGTTTTCTTAGATACAAATAACCGGTTCAGCAACATTAATTCTTGTTGTAACCCTCCACCAAAAATATCCAATAACTATTTTCTCGATAAGAAAACATTACAATCGTTCTTTCAAAAGCGTCCTGTGTTTCTTAATATGTGTGTGGAGCTTCATAAAAAGGTTTGCAACTTAGTTATTTCATGATTAATTCTGACTTAAGAAGCGCTCCGAATAATTGAAACAGTGAATAGGGGTACGCAAGCAGAACCGACTCATATTTTTTGTTGCACATCTGGCTTTGAACGAATTTGACCAAAATTAAGCATTTCTTATGACTCTTGCAACTCAGATTCAATTGCTGGTGACAGTTACATGTGATAAGACTGTTTCAAATTCAATTTCCCTGGTTACCGTCATAGCGGTAATCAAGTTGCGAAGTAAGTCGAGAGGAAAACGCTTAACTTATTACAAGTTACAACATGTAGGTTTTACAAAGGAAATATCACAATTTACATGTCAATCAACGACAGGAAACGTAAATGAATCTGCGATCTGTTTCTATGGTGGCAACCTTTATTTTTTTTAATTACGTTGAAGGTAAATCTTAGTACAAAAAGAGTCCCCACCAGAAAACTCGCAGTATTTTTTCCCTTTTACATGAAAGTGTTGTTATCAATCAATTTTCTTTATATTTCACCCTCAGATTACCTCTCGGATAGTCTCAGTTTAAAGAAATGCTATAATTTTATTATTTCATATGCGTACCCCTCCTTGTTTTTTTGCTGATTTGCACAGGAAAACCACGGACAACTAGCATTAACTTGCCAATAATGTGTACAGAAACCTGACCATGAAATTTTCAATTGCAGAGCATGTGCGGTAATAGACTTCTAAATTAGTGCTTTGACAGCACAGTTCGGTCTCTTGCACTCAGTGGTCAGAAGACATATTTTAGGAATTCTTTGGATATATCAACAAAGTTGAAGTAGTAAATTGGCCACCGTAACGATTACAAAAGCTGACGTTTCGAGCGTTATCCCTCCGACGAAGGGCTAAAAACGCTCGAAACGTCAGCTTTTGTAATCGTTACGGTGGCCAATTTACCATTTCAACTTTGTTGATATATCCAAATTATTTCGTTACTCCCCCAAACAGTTTCTTTCGAAACTATCAGCCTTTATTCGTTTATATTTTAGGAATTCTACTTACTTTTGTATATTACTATATAACTCAAGAAGTTCTTAACGGTTTGGGGTTTGGCCGACGGAAGATGATTTGCTCAGTGCATAACCTTGTGGCATTCGTATGGCATAGATGATAGGGTTGACAAGCGAGCTAGCAAAACATAGTATTGTCACTATTATCTCAAATCGATAAAATGATTGCCTCGAGAGGTTTTTGAGTAACTGGGATGGAAAATGAAAATACTCAGTTGTATAACTGATTGGAACCAAAAATTTAAAGATGCAGACGTGCTTGTCAGCTCTGTCTCTCATGCCTGTCGCGCTATAATGTTGCAGACGGCGACAAAAGCGAACTTTTATAAAAACAGAAATGTAAGAGACACAAATTACAAAAAGAAAAACAGCAAATGATGAAAAATACAAAATGACGCGGCTTGAGAAATCGTGTATATACAAACTGCCATTCACACTTACTATGGCTCCTGTTGTTAACCAGTTTCAGATAATTGCATCACCATAGACCCATTTGTCAATAAAACGATGCTTGAAAGGATAAAATGTCGCATGTAATATATCTAGCGATATGGCAACGAGATTAACAAGCGAAAGAAAGGGAACACCAAGCCCAGCTGTCAGTGTCAGGCAACTCAGCTGATCGTGCTCTCACAGATCACAAGAGAGTCCCAACCATTCCTGAAAACAGTTCTTGAAAAGGCAGATACCAAAAGGTCAACTATCGCCAAATGGATTATCAAATATGTACTCTGACGATGTAAAATAGTGGTAATGATGTTAACGAAATCCCCAGGCATTCAGAACAACGACCCCAGAGATGCACTCTACTGTGGGAAGCCTGAAACTCGTGTCATTACAAACACTGCTGATACCGCTGTCATTCATTAAGTTCCGACTTTAGTCTTGTGACTCGCCTAAACCAGTAAATAAGGGAAAAAAAAACTCGTAAAACAACTTTAATTTTAAGATTACTCAGATATACCTTAGACCCTCACTGAGAATGTCATCGATTCGAGAATCCATTGATTGTAAAGGCAGACGAATTTATGAAACTATATATCAACAAGGACGAGGAGGCTGTTTCTCTTATCGTGCATGCATCATTCATTTAGATTCTGTCACTCGTCAAAACAGCGTTCTCAAGCAGTTTGAGCATCGATGTGTCTGCATTAAGAGAAATGTTCTATGATTTCTTATTTTGCTTTTAAATGAAATATTCCTCTCTCACTTTTTTTAAAACAGTCCTCTTAAGATAATGGTTTGTTATCGCTGAGTATCATGTTCTAATGGCTCTATGTCACTCCCGACTCCCTTGGGAGGTTTCGCCGGTCACATGACTATTGGCTTGAATCGCCATGTGCTCGGGTTTGCGAATGTTTGTTAAGTTTTTATCCATTGAAGAGAGGTTTTAAAAAGCGTCATTGTGTCTTTCGTTGGCTTAAGCGAACGGTTCGGTAAGTGAAATTTGGTTTTTTGTTGTTGTTCAGGCAGGTATTTAGAGTTTAATTCCTTCTTTTGTTTGTAATTTTCAGAAAACCTTTCACTTGTGCTTTCACTTGCACCTTTACTTTCACTTTCATTGACCGTGGCCGTGCAGCCAATGTATGAGCTCGAGATTTCGACGTTCGTTTGAGATAAATAAACACAGTACTACGGTATACACTCTATTCGTTGACTCCCAGTTGCTGCACACGGTTTCACAGACTCGGCGCTAATAAAAGGCTCTTAACTAATATGTCATTCAGAACGCAAATGATTATGAAACCTAAAACAAACTGAATAACAAAATGAAAGAAAGAAAGGCAGACAGAAAGTGCCCATGGGAGACATAAACAACATTTACCTGGTGGTGTTTAGCACAGCAAAGAACAAGCTTTGGATTCTGCGTTACGGACATGTAAAAACTGTTGAGGCGCATGCAAATCAATAGGTTTTACTATATCTTATGTATACTGTTACAAATGTACACTTGCACGTCTCACTGACATATCTCTTATTAGACGTTTTGGTGCCAAGTATTTTTACGAGTTATACTGCGTTTTTAGGAGCCAGCCAAGGTGAGTCCAAATACTAACAGCGAATAAAAATACTTAACAATACTACACACCAAAATATCTAATAAGTTATTTTTATCCAACAGATTCATTTGATATGCATTTCTTTTTAAGGCGGGAAAAGCGAAGCAAGTAGAGAAGCGATCTGTGACAGGTCTGGAATCATCGATTCGCGTCAGATATGTTCACGAGCCGGCAACCTTTCACACAAGGTTTCAAAACGATTCAAGGTTGAATCTAATCTGTGATCTTCATTGTCAAATCGTACACATTTGAAAGAATTGGAAGTAAAAAAGTGATCTCTAGATCGATGAAGCTGTTTGAATAACCTATTACCAATAACAAAAATGTTTCAATTTTCCGGAAGACAAACTCTCTCTTTCTTAAAAGAGAGAGGATAAAAAAATAATACTGTTATTATTTGGCTTGGGGCCCGGGAGGGGCATCTCACCTTGGGAAAGATCGCCAATTGCGCAGCAAAAGATAGAACAAAAGAAAGGTGAAAAAGTTAAAGGAGAATCGTTTATAACAGAGGGTATACTTACTTCTCGATAAACATTTCTAACTGGAGAGGTGTGTGAAGCAATCAAAATTAATAATAGTTAAACAAGCATCGCAACCATCAATGCTGAGTTAACAGGGAAATTGGTCAGATGTGTTCATCTTTACCCTTAGCTATGCCTGCTAAAAATGGCGTTTTGATACAAGTATTGCACGTAACATGTAGGTATGATAACCAGTTCAAACAAAAAAGGCACTGAAGAGTCAAGTTCGGACGAGGAGGCTGTTCAAGAGTTAGCAGAGGATAAAATCCAAGATTCATTGGAGGCTGTTTTTCAAGAGTCGGTAGAGGGAGGTGTCCAGAGGCTGCCCAAGAGGTTTCGGGGCACAAGGCAGTCCCATTGAACACTTGTTGATACATGTATGTATTTCTTACTGCCGTTGTTGTTGTTTATATTGACGGTGTACCACCACGTTTATCTAACGATCCCATTGCGGGAATGCCTCTCCGGGCATACATACATACAATGGCTCTAAAGAATTAAACGTTATGGACATTTGAACTATTTTTTAGCAGGCGCAGCAACTTCTGATTATTTCAATATAACAGATTGTGTCTGAACAAGAAACGAAGTTAAGAAATACAATATCATCGAAAAGGCAATAATTTGATCCCAGCGCTTTCAATATTCTCCTTTTTTTCATTGTGCCCCCCCTCCCCTTAGTGCTTGTCAATTAGGACTGATCCCAGCTCTGTTCTTTTTCAAAACCATATCATTCCCCCCAAACTCCTCCGCTCCCCCCCCCCCCCCTCCCAGGGAACAAATAATGACCGTTTCTTTAGACTCAGCTTAGGTCGCTGAACGATATAGCTTGCGTGAGGTTAAAGAAAATCCGTGGAACACTAAACGATAAAAGGGACTCTTAACTCGATAAAAGCTAGAAGGACATATATATATATATATATATATATACCAGTGTCCGTTTCTTTTTGCTCGATTTCTGTTTAACAAAATGAGCTCACTCAGCTGATCAGATCAGGCCGGCACTAAATTCAACTTAATCAACAAATCTGAGAATGAAAAACAATTGTAAAGCCTTTTGACAGGAAATAATCATTCCTTTCAACTCCACATCTTTACTATAATGCTTATCACACCAAACTAGTTTACTAGTAGTCTCAGAAATGCATTCTCTACGCATTCTAACATTTTGATCTCATTCGTGTCTTGATAAACCAGGAGAGAGTGCAGCACAATTTAGGAGACAAAGGAGCTAGTGCGATTACTCTTAAATTTTACGATCCAAAGTCCTGAAAAAAAAAGATTTTTCTACGATCTTAATTGACCTCTTAACTGCATTGAAATGCAGGAATTTTACGCGTCCGAATACAAGATACTCTAACCAGAAAAATAAAGTTGAAAAGTTGTAATGTTTCATCCGCCAATTAATGCACTAAATTAGCCTTTTTTAAAAATTCTTTCATATGATTTTTCGAAACAATGCGGGTCAAGAATTTCATTATTAACACAATGTGTGCTTGGTCCCCTATTCGTTCCTTATGTGTCCTTACCTAAAGTCATATTTTGTCAATTAGAGCAAAGGTGCCAATGCAAAAGATGACAATTGCGATGAATAAAAACTCTCTGTAGACATTAGGGCTTGAGATGTTGATTTCTTCACTTGTTTCAGTGCGAAAATCGCGAATCATTTCATCCAGAGTGTCAAGGTATTGTTTTGTGGTTGGCTCACCGTTTCCACATTTTTCGTCAATTGTGGCATTGCTAAGTATGTTAGGCACATCGTTTATCAAGAAACCTCCCTTCAACAAGAAAAATCCCTGAAGATCGCAAATCTGGCGATATTTTCCAGCACTTGGATCCTCCATCATGTATTTCTAGATATTTGCGAGATCTTAAGCAGTTGTTTCTAATCCACCTTTTGGGGTGAAATCTTTCACGTCCTTGATTAGCATTAATACTTGGTTTTCAATCTCGTGGTCTCGAAGGTGTTTAAACTTTCCCTTTTCACTGGCCACTCACTCTTCAAGAAAGCCCGAGCAGTTGAGACTGGCATCTTTTCCACAGCTGACATCGTGGATCGGAGGCTGCGATATTGCGACTGTTCTCCCCTTTCCTTCTCGCTTGAGTGTTTGAAGGTTGTTCATCTCGTTGTAAATAGCTGTGGAACAATTTCTCCCGTCTAGTACCGGCTTCTGGCAAACCAGAAAAGCTACAGTTGGTACACTTTCAAAGCGGCATGCAATCTTTGCTTTTCCACCCGGCTTTGCAGAGCAGAATCTGCTGTAGTCAATGTTGGGCTTCACCTCACTGATCTTCGTTCGAGCAATTGCGAAGTCGTCTACAAATGCCATCATTGTTAGAATTGGCAAGAAACCCAAAGCGTACATATGCGTTCTCAGGCGTCACTGACTGTTATCACCTGTTTGGTTAAATGAAAAATTTTCATTTGTGTTGAGAATTTTGATGTCGATAGTAAAACTTAGAATTAGAAAGAGATCGCGTGGAGACTAGGTACCTAAAGGGCACAAGAACGTATTGTTGCATATCTCAAAAGTCAGGACAGTATTACTGCAGTATTATTGCAAGCTTACTTTACCACTGATTAAACACTCTGGCAATCTGACCGTAGCGACTTCAAACACTTTCACTGTCAGTCCCCTCATTACAATAGACGTTTCTAGATCTGTCTACTGCTCTTTATGAGCTTGAGGTCCACGCATAGAACTGATTATGGATGTCAGTACTCTCTCCAAGTTTTATCTAGACCAGATAGACTGCTACGAAACCATCAATCCCGTTGTAGTTGATCATTACTTTAGCAGAATAAACTAAAAAAGCAAATCTAAGATTTTTCTATTTCCTTTGGAGAACTTTTAGAAGTCTAAGCCTCTTCTATAGTTGCTTCACTTCATTGAATAGACATTGAAATATATATTCATATAATGAGTAAAATAATATGGTAAAACTCAAATAGATTGTACATTTTCAAATAAACAGCCATGTAGAAGAAATGCGTTTAACCCAATAAAAAATCAAGATTCCGGCGACATTGGAGCTTAATAAGTTGATACTTTAATTGCGCCTCAACGGTCCATACAGAATCCCACAATGAACATGGAGACCCAGTGCTGTAAACAAAGACTGATGAAACAATGCAACACCTGCCGGCATTCTTCATGCGTAGCAACCACAATCCATGAAGCGTCACGAAAGAAATGAAGAGCTGTTTAGGCAGTATGTTCACTTCAATAAATTTAAAAATACTTCGTTCCTTGGTTACAGTAGAATCGCAAGGAGAATGGGCAGTTTTTGTGTATTTTTGGTAAATCACATCCCGAATTTAACTGTTTTATCATGATATTGACTAGTTAACACCTTGATTCGCTCCTATGGTTGAAGGCGCTACTCATTTTGAAGATTAGCCCACCAGGGATCAATTTTGTCAGGTTTTTTTGTACTAGAGTGAGCACGGCTCGTTACATCCGTCGTAGTCAAGTGAAAATGAAATAATTTCGAGATACATTATTATTTACATTATTATTTACATTATTATTACTTTCTTAGTCGAAACGACAAACGGTTTCGTCACTTACAATTTGTGTTCCTGAGTAGTTGGATACCTTGATTCGCTCTCTCGATGATTTATCTTGATGCTTACGTTTACAACCGTTGATGACCAGCTTCGAATGTCGTTACAGCATAAATTGTTTCTTTTTAACAAAATGAGCTCACTCAGCTGATCAGATCAGGCACTAAATTCAACTTGTTTCGCTCTAAAATTAGATTGTAAATATCCTAAAGGTAGACTAAGAAAGTGTCTATACATTCGTTATTTGATCGTCGAGAGTCTTCTCGGGGGGAAGTAGTAATTTAACGCGAGGAGAGTTCTTTTCAAAAGGAAGAGAGATGGACATGAAGGAAGGGACATGAGGAAGGAAAGAGACATGATGACGCAGATGGTTTAATTTAACTGAAGGACGTGATGACCCAAATGGTTCTGCTCAACTGAAGAACGTGTAAACGAGTCCGTTAGTTGGCACAAAGCAGGCGTAAACTCGATGAATCTGCACGTCGGAAATAAAGCAAACAGCGCACTAAGAGTTCAGGTCTTAGGATTTAAACCTTAACTGATGAATCTGTGTTCCTTGTAGGCTATTGAATCATGAGACTCAAAGACTTATGATTCAAGAGCCTGCAAGATCAAAACAAAAGGTTTTTGTTTTGGTTTTAGTATTCGAAGATTTATTTGGAGAATATTGTGTACGCTGATTTCTACGAGTCTAATGAAAGTGTTTGGGTTACTGCTTTGATTAAAGGTTTCCATATTCCAAACACAGTCGGTCCATAACCCAAACAAGCTCACCAATGACGTTCTTAAGAATGGCATGCACTAAAGAGAGAAAGAGAGACATATTAGTTGGTAGAAGGTACAGTAAAGATAAAATGGAATAAAGAAGATTCTTGATGCCTCTCGTTAGCATGGATCGTCTCAGAGGCTTACTAACCCAGTCCTTTGCGTTGCAAGGTAGTCGTTACTTTTTGTTGAATACTCCTTCTACGATGGCTGAAAAAATAATAAGCGAGATTACTTTGCTAATGGTAATACATTTTCCAAGTGCTGTAGGGGCTAGAAAATTAGGAACAATCAGCAAAATGCCGTTGGCGTTTCATTTCAGCACTGATGATATACGTGCAAAAATTTTAGCATGCTCATTGGCCGAGAACACGTCAATTAATACCAAACAATGCTGCAAGTTGAAACTGAATACAATTAGTTGAAACTGATCGCAGAAAGTTGAGATTTAATAGCGCGAAAGCACGACAAAACAAAATGGCGGAAAGGTGGGGAGAAAGTACCAACGTTTTAATTTAGAGTTTGATAAAGAATGCTAAAAAGAAAAACACCTTGCATAGGAAAAACAACTGGCTTAAAGTCTAGAAGTCGTGGACTCCCAAAATCAGCGATGAAAGTATAAACCGAACGCCCTGAATAACAGTCTCGCAGAGTTTTACGCAACGGTTCGTACGAAAGACGGGGAAGATTACAAGCGCGATAACTTTTGTGTAATGGTTACTGCTGTCTTCTGATACCTAACATTATTCGTAATAGAAAGTTTCGAGTTTGAAGCATTTTTTTAGCGAATAGCCCGACTTCTTCGGTAAGAAGGCAAGTCAGCAAGTGGCTGAACCAGTGAGCCTTGACACGAAATAAAAACAACTAACTGAGAGGAAAACAAAGTCATATTTTGCGTATATATTATTTATATGGCTGTGTCTCACAAGGACTGGGAACTACCGAATTCACGAATTTAATTGGCTGAAATCAATATTGAAAGCGGTCTAGATTTTCCCTTCTAGACCGGCATCTAGATCGGTCTAGAAAAAAAGGTATAAAGAAAATGAAAAATTGGCATATAAGACACAGCCATATAATAAACATCTTATTAATAACCGAGCTAGGTCGGTCTGTATGGGAGAATCTTGACCTCGGTCGCTAGTACAGACCTCACTGCGTTCGGCGGTCTGTACTGGCGACCTCGGTCAACATCATACAGACCTCCCGCTCGGTTAATAAGAACTAATTATTGACTGGTGATCATATGATTTTTCTCGTGAAATTTGGGATAAATCAGCCCCCGTAAATAATTCCAAAACCTCAAATTGAACTCACCCTACGGGCTCGTGCAATTTGGTTAGCCTTGACCCATGATTTCTTAGTCAAGGACTTGCCTGCTGTCTTGATTTCCAAGAGTCGCGCCGGAATCGCGTCAGTAAGTCTGCAAACACTCCAACTCCAACCCAATTTCTTAGCGCAAAATAAACGGCCCCACACGATTTTAGAGGGTTTTCTCGCAATGCTCCTAAGGGAAAACTGAAGAGAAAGTCTTTCCATTTTATCTTTACGATGTCAACACGATTTCAGGAACAATGATGTAAAACGACGTCTAAATAAAGGTCTCAACGAAATCATGAGTTGATGAACATAGCTTGCATTGTGGTAAATGAACACATGATAAATAGCTGCATGGCTTGAAGGAGATTGGTTTCTTACATTTCCACTGAAGTCGCAATACTAAGAAAGGCGTGGGTAATGCTAATTTTCCTAAAGCCTGAGGCGTATTTTGTGGTATAAATTATACGTAGGTTGTGTCTAATTTAAATCAAACCTTTCAATCTAAAGTTCATGTGCTTAAAATTTTCACAAAACAAAACAAAACAAAACAAAAAAAACACGATTACACCAGTCATGCGCGTGATGGCAAGCAAAGTGTGCGACCTTCACGTCGATTGGGAAGTAGCACGTTTTTTAGGCTAATTATTCTTAAGCAAGTGTCCTCTGGTTGGGTAGTGGGATTGTACTGGAGCGGAAGCTGATCGATACAAAGCACTCGCTATTTATGGAAAGATTTTGTTGACCTTAACAATCAGTCTTATAAGGCAATTGAAACAGTTGAGTGTTGGAGAACTTACCGACGCGGTTCAGGTGCGGCTTTGGAAATCAGGACAACAGGTATCTCCTTAGCTAAACTCTAAAAAAATTATTTTATTGAGATTTACTCCGAGTAAGAAACCAAATAAAACCCTTATTTATTGACTTCTTTTTGGGAAAATCCAGCCGCTCTGCCAGGGACACTTGTATATAAAATTGTTAGCATTTTTCGCCTAAAGTGAAGTGCTTTTTCGTAAATTCTACACCTTACATTTTCAATTCGTGTACGAACTCACGGGGCTAGATCTATTTGAAACCACATATGCTGTGTTAATCATTTCAGCCATTATTTTCGTTGTCTTTCTCATTTCTGGTACGTTTTTTCCTACAATTGAGAAATAGAGAGGCTCCGATTAGAAAGAGTCTTGATTGTGACTTAATAGGCATTTGTAGCAATCTTTCGGCATTAAATTCCAAGAAATTTCAAGGAATGTCAAATGACCTTCAACAAAATTGTGTACAGATACAATGTATATATGAAGTTAATATATTTTGAACTGCGGTATTAGATACGTGTGATGCATGATCCTCGCAGTAGAGAGCGCTATTATGCAATAGCGAAAATCAGACCTGAAAAAAATCAGGCCTGATTTTGCGATACTAGTGCAGCGCTCTACCAATTGAGCTAACAAGCCAACTGGGAGCAGGCCGTTAAGTTGATTCGTAATAAACCCGTGATGATAAATCAGATACAATGAATATATGAAGTTCATATATTTTGAACTGCGGTTGTAGGTACGTATGATGCACGATCCTCGCAGTAGAGAGCGCTATTTATGCAATAGCGAAAATCAGACCTGAAAAAAATCAGACCTGTACGGGATTCGAACCACTGACCTCTGCGATACTAGTGCAGCGCTCTACCAATTGAGCTAACTAGCCAACTGGGAGCAGGCTGTTAAGTTGATTCGTAATAAACCCGTGATGATAAATCAGATAGCGCTCTCTACTGCGAGGATCATGCATCACACGTATCTAATTCCGCAGTTCAAAATAGCTCCCAGTTGCCTTGTTAGCTCAACTGGTAGAGCGCTGCACTAGTATCGCAGAGGTCAGTGGTTCGAATCCCGTACAGGCCTGATTTTTTTCTCAGGTCAGATTTTCGCAATAGCGCTCTCTACTGCGAGGATCATGCATCCTACGTATCTAATACCGCAGTTCAAAATAGCTCCCAGTTGGCTTGTTAGCTCAATTGGTAGAGCGCTGCACTAGTATCGCAGAGTTCAGTGGTTCGAATCCCGTACAGGCCTGATTTTTTTCAGGTCTGATTTTCGCTATTGCATAAATAGCGCTCTGTACTATGAGGATCATGCATCACACGTATCTAATACCGCAGTTCAAAATATATGAAATTCATATATACATTGTATCTGAGTTATCATCACGGGTTTATTACGAATCATCTTAACGGCCTGCTCCCAGTTGGCTTGTTAGCTCAATTGGTAGAGCGCTGCACTAGTATCGCAGAGGTCAGTGGTTCGAATCCCGTACAGGCCTAATTTTTTTCAGGTCTGATTTTCGCGATTGCATAAATAGCGCTCTCTACTGTGGGGATCATGCATTACACGTAAAATTGTGTACATTAAAAAAATGTTACCACAGATATGTGTTGCAGATAGGATATCTAACTTTCAATCTCAAGCAAAATGATCGGTGTAATGCATTTTTTTCATTCTACAAATGGTCTGAGGAAGAAGCAAAATCGATTGCTTGTGCTATTTTATCACTGAGCGCTGCACTAGTATTACTTGCACTAGTATACTTGTGAGAGTTTTACTATAAGTCAATCATGTGACGAAGTATTTTTCATTCTCCAACTTTATTAACAAACCGAGATTCAACAAAATATGAGACTTATGTGCTCGGCGTAGTTATATGACTCGACGCTTATCACAGCCATATCGTTTTGCGTGCGTCACAGAGATACAAGAAAAAATTAAGGAGGCTTAAATCATGAAACGGACGTCCTCGATCAATTGACAGGGTTTAAGAATAATCACAGACTTAGATGGTTCCACCTTACTTGAGCAGTTTTGTTCACAGACAGTATTAGGGCTTGCGTTTGCTGTGAGTGAACGATGGACGGATTTTCTTACCTTTTTCAGCCGGTATTTTGTCGTATGAAAAATCACCCCAAAAAATCATATTGTGCTAAGGTTTTTACTTCAATTTCACATTCAAATCCTGGGATACCTGACTCATCTTTACCAAATACCTATTTACTCGACCTAATTTTAAAAACCACTTCCTGAGGTTTGTAGGTTCTCATATTTGATAGGGCTTTTGAAGCGCAAATCGCGTTTGCTCTTAGAGGTTTAGTAAAACATAACGGCGGAGCAGATTCCTTCCATAGGCCTTAAGTCCATAAACCATTGGGCTAATCTTTGTGTTGTCATCGACAACTTACGTTACATTGCAGCAAACTGAGTCGTGTTTGATTAGATTGAGTAAACATAAAGAACATTTGTCACGTCCTTTAAAAGGGATTTTCGTCGATTTGCTTTAATCCTGTACAACTGCGACACGGTAAGCTATGGTGCTCGCTTCAAACGTAGCCGTTTGTCTATGATACTGAATTAAAGTCGGTTTTTTTTGTCGGGAGCAATGTTCTTTTCGTTGCAAGGGAGATTAGTTGAGCGTATTAACATAGAAATAAATCAGTCAATAGATAGTTTAAACCAAGATAGATAAAAAACTGGCTTAGGATGGATAAAGTTGACACCGATTGATTACAATTGCGTTCAAACCTGAAAAAGTGAGGTTTCAAAATTGTTCAAAATGCAAGACAGTGACATAGCTGGTTTAAATCTCGATATTAAGCATAAAATCGAATGCAATCCTCATGGTAAAAGGCGAAAGCAGAAAAAAGTCAACACAATATTTTTCCATACGTTTAAGAACATTGATTTGGCTCCAGCCTTCTGTTAATGCATGGGTACGGACAGACAAGTTAGCCTGACATGTGTTATTACAGATATCAACATCCCAGATTATAAGTTTATGATCCCTTTCAAGTATTCCACAGGAAGTATTGGGAGCAGTTATTAGAAATTTCTTTCAACTAACTAAATTTTTAGCAAGTCTATTCCATTTATCAGGTTAAAAGGTGAACCGTAATAAGTCAAAAGTCGTCTATATCTTCCTCCAATCTTCCATGAACTTGATATTTTGTCTCTCTTTCAGAAATATATTTGCATTTGTAAATGAAGTGAATGAGGTAACGATCAACCAAATTATTACATAATGACAAAGAGAATTTTTTTTTACGCTTGAATTAGGTTTTTTTCAGAAGTGAAACGTTAATGCTGCGTTTTTGTCTTTTATAGAGTTTTTTTGTAACATTATTAAAAAGAACGCTATCAATAATCAGTGATTGTTTTGTCAGATTTCAGTTTGCTGATGACCCCGAAATTGCTAGATTTTGTTTTTCATTTATCAGCAAATTCAACAACATTTGTACGTTTTAAATTATTTTCATGGGATTAATGTCACAGTGGAGCTAACTGTCTACGATATTTGTCAACTATAACAAGTTGTTTTCCCCCTAAATCTTAAATAAAACTACTCCACGTTGTGAAATAAACTTTATGCGGAATTATTTTTCGTATTACATGTCCATCACTATTTTTTTCATGCTCGAGAAAAGAATTCGAACTGTCTTTTGATGAATCAGAACTATTTTTTTTTAACTCAAGTAGACAGTTCATGGTGCGCGGATAGTAAACATTTTAGATGATAATTTTTCAAATAAGTGAAAATAAACAGCCAATCGTGTATTGGATAATTTTCCAATCTAGCTAACGATTTGAAAGGCCCTAAAAATGTCTTTTAAAGAGATACAACAATAAGCTCCCCCACGGACACTCAGCAGAGCTTTTACGGTAAATAATGATATCATATGCAGCTAATGTAAATGCGGCCACACACTATTATTGTAGAAAGCAACATTAAAATTGTTTTGGGTGAACGCTATTTATGGAAACGGGAACTTATGTTTCCTTTGTCCAAAAAAAAATTTAACTTGACCTAGGAAAACGAAGAAGACTCTGAGCAGGTGTTAAAACGATTGCTTAAGGCGCTTGCCCTATCATGAGGTTCTTATGTCAGCAAATGACGTAGTTTTGGGAGCGAAAGAGGATTTATAAGAACGACAAATGCATAAGTAAAATAAGATAATAGACAAAGGCTCGCTGTATACACAACTGTGCAATGATTTCAAAGGATCTTCCTTGAGCGGGTTGATTTTACACTGTTGCAATTTTCCCAAGTTATACCGGCAGTATGTCACTGAAAGTTAAGTGTCAAGAAGGTAAGAAAAGAGCTTTTTTTTCTTGCCGTCACAGCAGAATTACGCGTCATAATGTTATCAATATTCGATATATGTTTAAGGCTTTTGCACTTTCCACTGAAAATGAAGAAACAAAGATGCGCAGGGTATGATAGAAACAGGTTTAGATTTCTGCTCTCTAAATGAAAAACTAACAGCTTCTAGAGCAGACTGCCAAGTCAAGCTTGAGTGATTCATGTCATTTTTCATCGTATGTTCAGAAATTCATACCACTATTATTGGTGTGGATAAATGGAAATTTGAAAAAGAAAAGCTTATTTTAAGGGTGTACCTTACTTCTTTGATTTCGCCAAAGAATTTCGCAAATAAGCCGAAGTAGCACCATCGTTGAATTACATTTTTGTTCCCTGTGTCATTGAGGTTACTCTCAGGAAAATCCGATTTTTCGCTTAGGCAAAATATGTTATAGTCCAATAACGTAAGAAAAGAAAAAATGAACATGCAGAGTTTGGCATTAAGATAAGAATCGATATGCTCGTGCTTGTCGTGCTTGTCGTTTGCTCGTGCTTGTCTAAGATCGAGGATATGAGCAACGAAAATCTAGCGAGTAACTAGACTTGTTTACAAAGCTTAAGTAAAAGCTTTTAAGATTCATATAGCTGATATAAATAAAAATTCAGACAGTGAACACTGTGGAGAGTCTTAAGGTCAGTTTGAACATAAACAGCTTTCAAATTTTATTGCATCAGTTACAGTACCTAAAAATTTTGTATGTGCGGTTTAAAAAAACTTAAATGTGCATGGATTTGTGGAGCACAGAAAAAGCATGAAATTTGGGAAGAATACCAAATTATATTGGCTTTACAAAGGTAACTCAAATTAGCCTTACTCTTTGCTTCATTTTCGGAGCAAGAATTTTTTCTTGACAGGTTCTGCCATGCACTCTTCTCACATCAGTAGAAAAAAGAATTCTTCAGAGCTCACACTCTGAGATGATTTACTTCGGTAGCTGGTCTGGATGAACACATTACCTAATATGTTACATGAGTCAGCAAAAAAAAAAAACAATTCGAAATTCAATTGAATCGTGTTCTTTTAAAACACATCACGAGTACTCAACAACCATTCTTAAACCGATCGCCCGCGTGGTTCTGTGAAAATCCTAAAATACAACCGAAACGCTTTCATAATTTGAATGAGGTAACCGAAACCCGAAAACCAGAACTGTGACGAAATCCGATAAGACCTCTGTACTTGTTTCAAGGCCAAACATATGCGATTGATCTCCCTGGCCAATTATCTTGTCTTTTTGCATTACAATCTTGCTTTGTTTTTTTTCTCTTCTTTAGAAAACACACCAAAATCACATAGCCCACATGACTTACGTCAACATGACTAGTAATGAAGAAATCTTCCGTGGGCATTCATTTCTTTGGGGCTACGGCTTGATTATGTTTCTCATCCTTCTATTCGGTTTCTTCGGAAATTTATTCACCATAATTGTCCTTCGACACCAGGAACACCGCAAGAAAAGCATCACTCCATTAATGGTGAATCTGGCCGTAGCAGACCTCATGATTGTCGTGTTAGGCTACCCACCAGTTATCAACACTAACATATCAGGTCAAATGATGCGCGCAGGAGGAATTGTTTGTATCTATTCCGGCTTTATCAACGGCATGACGGGAATTACATCCATTGGTACTCTCACAGCAATGAGTGGTGTAGTGTATCAAACTATCAAGCGAAACAACCCAAATTACTCCGTTTCTAGAAGAAAAAACATAGTCCTCATTGCGGGCACATGGCTGTATGGAATCGTCGCCTTACTTCCTCCGTTGGTAGGATGGAACCGGTTTGTGCCCGGCAAGGCCGGTGTTAGCTGCGCACCTGATTGGACAACTCAGGACCTTGTGAGCACCTTGTATATCGTTCTGCTAGTCACTGGTGGCTTCTTGACACCGTTTATACTGATAACAACGTTCCTAACCAAGACTCTCAGGTAAGTAATGAAGAAAATAAAGAACTGATCTGGTTGGATTCTGTATTGAACGTAATTAAAAATAATCATTTCGTTCAGTGTTGTAACGAACTCCAACCAGAAATAAAATTCGATGAAACTCCGACTGAAAAAACTCCCCTACTGATATGATGTGTATTATTTTAAAATCATATTTAGAAAATGCGTACACTTCATTTCTCTCGTTCAGTTAGGGGTCGGTTTAAGTTTTGAACATGGTACCTGTTGAACCGCCAATACTTCGTACCTTAATATCATTTATTTTCGCGAGACTTGATTTTCGCGATTTAAAAAAACGCGCGAAATTAAAGTCCCGCTTTAAAATCCTTTATTTAAACTTTCTGTCTGCTAGGAGTTTACAAACGAGTAGGACGGCTCAAATTTCAGTTCAACGAATGCCCTTATTGCTCATCATCTGACTCGTCTTACTTGTATCGGCTCTTTTAAAAGATGTTACTAAGTTGCTGACATTGTTGAACATTTCAGCCAGCTGTTTGAGGTTTGTATTCCATTATGGTTAAATAAAACACAGAAATGGAACTTTAAAATACGAGCACCAGTTACTTGATTCGCGAAATTTAATTACCTTGAAATTGAAAATCGGTGATTCGTCAAAATCGCGAATTTTAATTCCCGCGAAATATTTTTATTCCAAATACGCGAAATTAAAGTCGCGCGAAGAAAAGGGATAATAAGGTGGATGAAGAATGAAATGCGCATGAGCTATCAGTCGCGATGACACCACCTGAGCCTCATGATCAGTATAAGTTAGACGCTATGTCTAAAGTATTTGTTTTCAGAAATGATTCTCTAGCATTTTTTACATGCTTTTACTTTGTACCGATCCAGATGAAATGCAAAAATTTTGTCATTCGTTATTTTCTGTGCTTAAAAATAATATTCTCTTCTATTGGCCGATAGGATCACTTTAGTTTTTGGAAGTTAAAGCATTTTTGAAATCGAAAACCTCCCCATCGTGTTTAGGTTAGGAATAACGTTAAAACTTTTTATAAAATAACTAATTTACGAAATGCGATCGTTTATTGCGGCAGTTAACCCCGACCGAAAATTAAAACATACTGCTTTCCGATGTAAGTTTTGGTTTTTCGATTTTTTTGTTTTCAAGTCAAGTCTTCTCCAACATCCTAAGTGGGTAATGGCATCAGTAAACTAATAGAAAGTGCAACTGAATCTATTGCTTACTTGATCGACTCTTCTTTATGTGCCAGGGCTGTGCATAACTTTTTATCGAAAAATGTTTCACAGATTGCTCAAACGCTTTCCTGTGCCCTTTGATCCTTTTATCCTCGCGCAACGCAGAAGATACCAACAAAGAACACTGTTAATGATCACAGCAACTATGGCGGCCTTCTTGTTGAGCTGGTCACCGTATTGCATCGTCAGCTTCGCGGCAACTATCAAAGGACACCATATACTCACACCAGGGGAGGCAGAAATCCCTGAGCTCATGGCCAAGGCCTCTGTTGTCTACAATCCAATCATTTATATCATTATGAATGAAAGATTTCGGCGGACACTCCGGCGAACCATCACCGGTAATAAAAGGCCGATAGTGGCTCCTGACGAAGCAACAGATCATAACTTTATCGTGTCAATGCCTAGAAACATTGGGAGAGAAAATAATCTCAATATTACAACCACGGCAGAGATATCCACTTATTTGAATGTAAATTCATAGATTTTCAAATTTAGTCATATAGACTCATACACGAGCAAAAAACCTAAGCTCTCATCCCTATTAGGCAACAGCTTCGGGTGGATTTTTCCTCATATAGAGAATTCGGGTTTAAGGACATTAATGTTTCATCTTTAATTTAGTTCACTTTATTTAAAGCTAATTTGCAATTTGGGTGTACAATTACGAATACAATCAATTCCAATTAGCCTACCATTACGATTACTACAACTAATTTGGAACTGCAACTGATTTTAAAAACAATTTAGCCAGGGCAGGTCGTTGAGCTTGCTGTAGTATTCTAAGAAACTGATCGTTCTTTATCGCCGGGCAGGGAATGGAAGGATCGGAGGATTCTGGGAAGGAGAACATTTTTTTTCAGGGGGGCTATAGAAAATTGACTGCCCATGAGGGAGGGAAGGGACGTAAGAACATTACAGAACTTGATGGGGGATCAGGTATCGTGAAACACCAAAATCCACCGACCCCCTCCCTCCCAGCCGATACAAAAATGACCGCTCGCTGTTTGACAACGTTGCTTCAGTTGAATTAAGACAAAAGACTAATATGCGATTTGCTTGACGATGAGTCGAGGAAATTAAGCCCTTGTACATAGAAACATTCATCCCAGGAGGTCTGGGTTCAAGGTCAGAAGCTTGTAGGGACAGCTGAACAAATATGGCGGCCATGTGAGCAAAGTAGTGTTGAAAAGTTAGGATCACTATGGTCAAGTGGTTTTGCTGCTCAGCCTTCTGTACAAATAGCTCTCAAACGCGGAACGCAGACGGAGAAAAAGTCAAGTTTTATCGCTTGCCTTAGGACCCCAAAATACAAGCTTCTTACAGCATGACTCTTCTGACGTCTGGTGCAACTCGGCATTCTGCCGGGTCATACCTGTGCTGAACATTGACTCAAAAATTTTCAAAACTCCAGCTATATTCAATGGCGAAAAAAATGGGCAACCAACACTTACCAAGGCCGTATCAGAAAAAATACCACAGTGGCCGAAAAAGATAGCTGCTCAGAAGGCAAAAAAAATTAAAAATAGAAAATAAGTTGATCATAAGAAGGGAAAAATAGGAAAGACAGCAAGAACAAAATGCTAATTTCACGGGAAAGAGTGAAAGCTACAAATTATACTCGGGGAGAAGTTATTCGGCCCCAAGCCAGATAGAGCATAACTATTACAGCGTTCTCAGAACCCGCGACCTCGATGACCTCTATTGCACTCGTTGTGCGCCCATATGATTATCACTCGACCACCTCAATGTTTTTTCTCCCATTTTCATTAACGGAAAATAATTAGTGTGATAAAATAACTTAAAATAAGCAATCATAATTATTAACCAAGCAAGCTGAAGTGGATACAGAGATCAACTTATTGTCAACTGACGACTCGTTGACTCTGCCGGGAAAGCATTTAACAACCGGCAGACTTCGCTGAAACAATTCATGAAAGGAGGCACAAACATCAACAGACCTGTGATCGAGTCAACTGAACGTTGTTACAACACGTTGTGATTATTGTTTATTTGCTGGTTTTCATAGCGGTAGAAAATAAAAGACTGTGATACAATTCGGTTCCATGATTTCTAAAAAACTGAAGTTTCAATGATATAAACGTTGGGTTGTAATGTAGGTTAATTTAGGATAGAATAATGATATAAATGTTTCTGGTGGAAATATTATTTGCGTCTGTCTTAAGACTCCCAAACGCTGCACGCCTTAAACCCGGTGGGCGCGCTTCAAAAGCTAACAAAACGCTATTTTAAACGCTAACAAAAAGTATTTTAAACACACTTAACTAAGAAAAAATACCTTATTGGTTTGAGTAGGAAACGACCCAGTTGGGTACAAAACAATCCAACTGATTAGGTACATAACGACCTTGCTGGGTACAAATTGACTGGGTACGAAACGACTGTGGGTAAGAAATGACCGATAACCATTTTATTCTTCTTCCGGTTGCCTACCGTGTCTCTAAAACGTCTTTGGTAACTTATTTTTCATTTTTTATGAAGTGCATGAGGTGCACGTGGATGTTAAGGGGCAGTTCAAGTTTATTGATGGTATTGAGCACTATTGATCATACGTTTTCTTTAACTGTCAAGCCCTCGATAGACATATTTGGTATAAGCGTTGACAACAGACCATGTTATGATAATCATATATCAAACATCTGCAAGAAGGTAAACAATCAGTTTAGTGTTATGTAAAGTTTTCATAAACTGTTCTCAACTGACACCATGTTAAAAATGTACAGGGCTTTTATCCTATCGCATTTTCACTACTGCTCTACAGTTCGGTATCATTGTGGTGCACGTTGCGCAGAAAAGTTAGAGGCTCCAAATAGATACGGCTACTTGGCAAGGTCAACCTCACTTCGTTCAGTAATAGGCGTCTCCAGTAGATGTTATTATCGGTATATTAGGGATTGTTTGTAGTAAACTACCCGAATTATATGAGAACCCTGTTTACTCCTCGAAACTCCTGTTTACTCCCTGTTTACTCCTCCAAAGTTTACAACCTAAGTGGTCACCACATCCAGTCACTTTTTAATGACCAAGGTGCTAAGCTATGGAATTCTCTACATGATGTCGTGAGAGATTGCAAGAATTTATATAAATTTAAAAGGATAAATCGTACTTTTCTCAATTTTAACTTTAATATTACAAGAATGTATCATTTTTATATTTATTGTAATCAATTTTATTATTCAGCTGTGCTTCGTAGAGTACAAATAACGCGCGAGACGAGTACAAATATCTCGCGATATTTGTACTCCAGAAATATCCGCGAAATTCGCAACAAAACCTCTAATAAGATATATGTATTTTATATTTTATTAATGTATTATTTGATTGGCAGGTAAATTTTATATTCTAATTAGAATTTGTACTTTCAGCGTACACTATTGAGTTATATTACACTATTTAACAATTATTCGCCGAAGGCGAGGTGAATATCGTCGAATAACCCCCGAGACGAGGTCGAGGGGATTATTCGACAGTATTCACCGAACCTGAGGGAAAAATTTGTTTTAGTATAATTTCAGAGCTGAACAACAGAGAAATTTCTAAAATGATAACACTTTAGTAACGTTTATTAACATTTTATTTTAACATTTTATATAAACCGCGTGGAGCGGTTTATATGGCGTCATAGAAGGAACCGCTCGACCAATCATATTGCTGGAAACTCTTTGCTCAGCTCTGAAATTATACTAATGAGTTATATTGTTTATTTATAGGAACGGGAGGTTGCTGAGCACAAAAGAAGCGTAAGAGTCGCGCAAGGCGATAGCCGAGAGCGACTCTAGCTTCTTGGGTACTTAGCAAATCTCCCAAATGCATCCATAACTCAGTGGTGTAGCTGTAGTGTTCACAATTTGTTTTATAATATAATTGTTTTATAATATATTGTTTTATAATTTGTTTTATAATGATACATTACTGCAAAGGATTTCCCTTTTTTAAGACTGAAATCTTACAAGCGCGCGGAAACTAGTCTTTGGATTTGCTCACGTCAGCAGCGTATACCCATGGGCAAATGGTGGACTTAGTATTTACCAATCAGAGCGCGCGCTTTACTTTGGTTCTGTTCTAATGTATTTTATTACATTTAACACGAAGACATTAGCCTTTGTAATTACACTCAAATTTGTGGTTTGAATAAAGTTTACGTATATATGCATCTATCTATCCATGTATGTAAGAGTCCAATCAAAAAATATTATTCCTTTTTTATTTATTTTCTTATGACATTTTTTTGTTACTCATAAATGATGAAAATTCATTCGCAATCAGATTTCACGCGTAAACAACGGGTAAAAATTGAATTTCCCGAATGTATCATTACTCTGGTAATGACATTTGCGTCACTCACTTCATCTAACAATAATGACTTAGCATTAATCAATACCTTTTCGCCATTATGTTTCAATGATTTCATGGGAGCCTTTCAGCACTTACCACAGAAAACGCTTGCTTTTGGGTTTTCGCCATAATCGATCACCAAATTTCTATAAGGCATTCTAAGTATTACGGGGCCAAAGCAGAAACCAGCCTCAATGGACTCTCAGAAATTAGTGAAGGTTCGTGATTCCCTGAATGATATACTTTTATCTTGCTGTCTTATGTAAAACAATATCACGTCATGATTCAGGTGCTCATCACTTGCGCTTACTTATGATCACTAATTGGTTCTATAGGCGCTCTGAGTAATCACTGTGATGCGCAACGAAATATTGGGTTACGTATTGCATGTTAGGCTATTAAAAGGCTATTAAAACAAAAAATAGACAGTCAAAGACTACGTGTGGTTACTGGCATAACACAATGTTCAAAGCACCGGAAAGAGCTAGAGGTTGTATAATGACGCTAGAAAGTAGTGTTGAAGAATATTTGTCTCCCATTCAAAACAGAAAACCTGCCCCATCCCACATATCTACGAGTACCCCGTTCTACAAGAAAAAGATGATTCAAGAATATATTGTCTAATTGAATTTCATCCAATAATTACATGGTAACAAATAATGAGATTAACAATAATAATAATGATGGCAATAGATTACTATAATAAGAATTTAAAGAGGCCAACTCGAGAGCCTCACGGTTTCCCTATCCTCTGGGACTCCAACAAATATTACCTTCGCTTCTTTAAATTTCGTCTGTCAATTGTGAAAATTTGTCACACAGACTTTTGTTTCATACAAAAAGGCATTCTGCGTTGTAGGATATTCCGTCATTCCGCGTCTTAAGATATTCCGCCTTTCCGCCGATCCACTGTTCATCCGTTCCATCAATCTGTTGTCGTATTTCCCAGCATGCTCGTCTCGCAAATTTAGCAGCACTTTTCGGCTAAGTCGCTGATTTAAACACTAGAATGTCTCTTTTCTTTGTGAAGATCACATCTTGTGAGATAATTCTGTATGAAAAGTTTTGATTTACTTTATATGCGTTGGTGGATGCCACTTTTGTAAAGTGACGGCAAGAACTGTAAAGATCATATCTTCGGATCAACATAATTTGTTGATTTGAAAAGTAAAGTTCTTTCTGTTCTAAAAACTAAAATTTTTCCCCAAGTTTTATGGTGCATTGATCACACCTATGAAGATATGCTTTGCAAGGAAAACGTTTGTCAGTTCCAAATCGCGCGGAACCCTGAAATGATCGCTTTCTTTTGTCTTCTGTGGTATCACGGCAAGAATTGAAAACATGGTGTGCCAGTGGTTATAAGGAACAAATTACAAAAGGAGAGAACTCAACTGTGAATTAAGTGTGAATGATGAACAACTCAGATACTCCGGAACTATCAATAAGTAGTAACGGGAAACACCGGGTCAAAATTGGGTCAAGATCGGAGTTCTATTGTTACACTAACTCACTCACCTCGACAGCATATGTGGCTTCGCCTCCTTTGGGAGGCAGTATCCACAAAAGTGGTTTACTAGAAGTAATGCAAACAGATGACCAACGATAGCGAAAAGAAAAGAAAATTGCTCCATTCAAAACCAAGTGAGTTTGGGTTTTAAAAAACACAAACCCTATTGCCTTATTAGCGACGCGACTGGATTCTAATAGAGAAGTTGTTGAAAAAAAGATTCACTTAGCAGCATTCACGTAACCTGAAAAAATTGATCTATTGCATCTGATGTGTACTTGGCTTATAAAAGGTTTTAATTGACAAGATTTCTGAATAGGTAGTGATGTAATCATTTTCGTGCAGAAACATTTCATCTGAAGAAGCAGGTTAAAGTTACGTGGAAAGTTATATTCATATTCAAACGCTTCTTTCTTATCTTTGGTGTCTGGTTTTTTTGTTTTTATCGACCAGTGTTCATTAAAAAGTGCTTTTTACGACTACAAATAAAATTTGCATTTCCCTCTCTCGTGTATGTTACTTATATACAAAGTCATTGGCTCAAAACATCATCAGCACACCTGGCATTTTTCGTATCCATTCACGGCGATGTGTTTGTATTGTGGTTTCTTCTCACCAGATAGACCAGCCAGTCATTAAGCCCACATTCTAGCATGATTCCAAGGCCTTGGGCATGAAATATTTATTTTCCCTAAAACATCCAGAAGAGACTCGAGGACAAATAAGACAATTGCCAAATGGGAAACTTTCTCATGAAAGTATAATGTAAACATAATGTGACTAATCTGGTCTGGTATAATGTATCGACTGTGGGCTCGGCATGTAAATCCTCACTGAATACAAGAAACGATTTGACATAAGGAACAACCGAATCATATTCACACGCATTTCAAAATTCGGTTTTGAATTGCAGGTAAACAGATCAATGAACTTAGGAAATTTTCCTTTTTGAGTATCACCATTTGGTTCACAAAGGTAAGCACTGAATTTTGAAGAATTTCGTGGTATCTCGATATTTCATCTGAAGAATTGGAAGAGTCCGTTGTATTTGCTGCTTTGGAATAAGTAATTCGTTTCATTAAAAGTAAATCCTTATTAAAAATGAGGAACGTTTGAAAAAGGAACAAGAAAATTACAGTCATACGTGTTTCCTGATTGTTGAATCTTAGGAAAACAGATGAATGACGAAAATTTCCTTTTTGAGAGTCGCTATTCAATAAGGAAAGAATTGAATTTCAACAACATTTTAGATTTTTTCGATGCTTTATCTGAAGAATGAGAAAAGTCGCTCTACTACTTTGGAATAATTCGTTTCGTTGCAAAAATATAACGGTGAACATACAAACTTTTGAAAGAAAACATCATTAGCGATATTAAGTAAGTAAACTGCGTTCAAGAATCAGGAAGGATTATTTCGGCCATGGATCATTGTATTATTTTAGCAATTAGCGATAAGCTGTCACATTTTTGCTCTTCAAAGAAAGACAACTTTCCACTATTCAATTAGACTGAAATGAAATTGTTACCTCACAGATTAAATAGACATGGTCACATTTCGCTTGAAATATCAGTAAAATGTTTTCCTATTCTTTGATTTCTCCACTATACTAAACAAAATCAAATTCGCTATTAGTGGTCAAGTTAGGCTGGTTATAACCAATCACATTCGAATATTTTGATTATAGTGATAACAAAAATAATAACACTTATAGTTATTATTGTCATCTGTGTAGTTACAAAAACGAAGTGCCTTGATAGCACACGCTCCTCATTTTCGTCAATAAACTGAGATGATTCTGTTTCTTAAAGTTTCACTGACAAATTTTTAATTCGGTGGTAGCGATTTGAGAACTTCAAAACTGATATTGTAGGTGTTCGAGTGTATTCACTGTAATGTCTCGGTCTTCTATTGGCACACACTATCCATAGGATTAATGAACGAGTAGACAGATACGAGCTCAGAAAACCTCTGACATGACATGTCAAAGACATGATATTCCCAAAAGTCATTCCCATAATTCATACGGTCACATACAAACTTTCAACATCCGATTTGTTACACTATCGGAGCATAATATGAACATCTTATTATCCAACTACACCTAGACGAGTACGAATGACGCCACAGACGAGTACAAATATCACGCGGTATTTGCACTCGTCTATTGTAGTACCGGTTAAACTGGTTTTCTCGCATCGCGCAAGCGAAAAATTGGATTGTAGTTACGGAAAAAAAAAAAGTGGCGGACAATTTCAATCATATTTCCGACGACGAAGAGTCAGAATGGCTGGCAAATATAGATCCAAGTTCATTTGACGAATCGAACGAAGAAAAACAGCTTGACGACCAGAAAATTTCTTCATTTAATGAAGAAAATAGAAACAGCAACACAACAACGCGCCAATTCCGTTCCGCTTCGCATACTTCTGTCACGCACTCCCCGTAAATAAATATCCGCGAAATTCGCCCGCAGAAACAACAGTTTGGCGTGTTGGATAATAAATAACTTATTAGACGTTTTGTTGTGTAGTATCGATGAGTATTTTTACTCGTTATTTGTATTTTGACTCGACACAACTCGTATAAATACTCAGCGATACTACACAACAAAACGTCTAACAAGATATATATATATTGATGGCCCGATCAATTGGAAGCTTCAACAACCCACCTCCCCCTCCCCCTCTTCCCTGACAACCCAAGGGCATCTGACTATCGTCCGAGCCCTGTAAATGGAGAGTTGGAACCTTGCTTGGCTGGAGTGGGGAATTTGAATCAGAAGTGCCAAATCTTTTCAGTGGAGCAAAAGTGTTATATCTTCAAATATGGAGGTGTTTAAGGTAGACAGTTCAATTTCGCGAGCGAGTGGCTCAGAAAAAAATGTTTATATAGTCTAGGTTTTTTAGTCTATATAGTCTAGGTTTTAAGGTCACTAATTTTGCCTTTCACAAAAGGAGAAAGTTGGATGGGGCTTTTAAACACAATTTTTGCTCGAGGAGGAGAGATTTAGAACAAACCGATCTTCAAAAGTTCAAATTCCCAGGGGGTTGCCCGGGGTACGTTGAAGCTTAAAATTGGCCGAAGGATAACCACTGGTTTGAACAGAGGGCTTTAAGGATGTAAATTGATGTCACACGACGGATTAGATAAAAATGACATTAAACCCCACACTATCTGTTATATCAATTTCGGTCATTTAGTTCATCTCCCTGTCGGTGTAATTAAGTGTTGTGGGCAATTCTATTAGGAAGGTTTTTTTTTCCCTTTGTTTTTCTCAAGGAAGTATTGACTTTTTTTTATCAGGATTTGTAAAGTGCAGAACACTCTCCCTTGGCTTCGTTTCAAAATTCCGCTCTGACACTGCATTAACTTTACGAATGTTTAGCATTTAGTATTTTAAAGAGACATGGCGAAGGTAACCGCAACAGACACTTTTAATTTTAATCCATTTTTTAAATTGGGCAAGATTCTCAGGCTGTTAAGAAAAGCAATGATTCTCACAGGTTAGCTGCAATTTAAGCAATTGCAGAAAAACAAGACTGAAAACAATTCAAGCTTCGACGGGATTCGAGATTCTCAGACTGTGTTTGCAAATGAAAGAAACAGCCGCAGTTAACGAGAATATATTTCTAAACTTGTGACGATTGACTTTTGTTTACACGAGGTAACATTGAAATAGGGAAGAGGAGAAGACAAATAAAAGATATAAGGAAAAAATCAAAAAAGGAGTAGAACGCGCAAAGCTAGACGATTGCCTCTCATTCTAGGTCAATGAAAACAAATTCAAACTATTAAAGATAAACATCCTGTGTAGGATTTGCTTGTCACTGTAAATCCTTTTCTTTGGAATACGATGTAACCTAAAATTGTCGGTGGATTTGCGCCCTGAAGGCAAAAGTGAAACTTTTCAAACTTAAACAAAAGAAAAAAAAGAGACCTAATCAGAAACGATAGTGAACCAGAAATCAATATCAATACTCTCTCTCGTAACCTTCGCAGTCTATTCAACGAGTCACGTGCGCTAAGCAAGTCAAAGTTCGGCAAAATGGGCAATTTTCCTTTGATCAGTCCAAATTGCATCAGCGAATGGATGGAATGGATCTATCCATTGAAACGTAGATGATCGGAGGAAGCGCCGGAAAAAGGTTAATTACTTACACTGATGCCTTTAACACTTCAGGGATTGAAAGTTTATCGAAAAGGGCGACCTGTTTTCTTTTGAGTCTGCTGTTTTGTGTTTTGGTGGAAATGAGAAAGGTGTTGTTTCTTTAGGTAAATAAAGATACTTTGCAGGTCCTGCCTTCGGCACTGACGCTAAATCAGAAAACTTCCAACCTATCACTGACTTTAAATTCATCATCAGGACATCTAGAGAAAAATTAAATGGTACGCTTTGATTTGGTTTGAGCCAATTCACAGAAGTCCTCAATTTTTACCACGCGCTCGCCCGCTGAAATGAGAAGTGTCGAATGCATTGCAAGAATCAACCAACGGAAAAAAAAAACCATGCAATCAATGCTTAAGTCCAGAATTTGAATTAATTTACCTTCATTGGCTCAGTAAGTATTCAAAGTTGTTATGCTAAATCTAAACCGAACTTTGTAGTTTTTGTTTTATCACTAACTCAAACCGTACCGCAAACAAAAACAAAATTAAGATTTGTTGTTACCATCTGAAACCTACGGTGGCTCTCAAGGCCATCCACCTACAAAAATTTTCATGACTTTATCGCGCGATAAGTTTTGCAAAGCTCATTCATTCAAAAAATTTACAATCATCATTATCGCGCGATAGAACACTGTATCGCGCGATAGAACAACTTATCGCGCGATAGAACACTGTATCGCGCGATAGGACACTGTATCGCGCGATAGAACAACTTATCGCGCGATAGAACACTGTATCGCGCGATAGAACACTGCATCGCGCGATAGAACAACTTATCGTGCGACAGAACAACTTATTGCGCGATAGAACAACTTCTCGCGCGATAGAACAACTTCTCGCGCGATTGAACAACTTATCGCGCGATAGAACAACTTATCGCGCGATAGAACAACTTATCGCGCGATAGAACAACTTATCGCGCGATAGAACAACTTATCGCGCGATAGAACAACTTATCGCGCGATAGAACAACTTATCGCGCGATAGATAATATTATCGCGCGATAATTTTATTACTAGCTCCCATGGCCCCACGACCATTAGCACGTGGTCACATCCATAGCAAGATGGCGGACCAAGTTTCGAACGTGAATAATTGTCCAAGAAATAAAGACTTTTATTCTTGATTTTTGAGCAAGAGACGGTAATCTTTGGGTTGAATTAAATTATATTTCTATGCTTTCTACGCCTTATATTCATAAACAATCTTTCACCTTATATACCCTATATAGTTTAAAAACGTATCCCTACACCTTATATTCATAAACAATCTTTCAAATATAGAGCAATAAAGTCCCTCTCATATCTTTAACCCCACTTACTAAGATAGCATAGAAATATAATTTAATTTAATCCAAAGATTACCGTCTCTTGCTCAAAAATCTAGAATAAAAGTCTTTATTTCGTGAACAATTACTCACCTTTGAAACTTGGTCCGCCATCTTGCTGTAGATGTGACCACGTGCTAATGGTCGTGGGGCTATGGGAGCTAGTAATAAAATTATCGCGCGATAATATTATCTATCGCGGGATAAGTTGATCTATCGTGCGATGAGTTTTTCTATCGCGCGATAAGTTTTTCTATCGCGCGACAAGTTGTTCTATCGCGCGATAAGTTGTTCTATCGCGCGATAAGTTGTTCTACGCGCGATGAGTTGTTCTATCGCGCGATGAGTTGTTCTATCGCGCGATAAGTAGTTCTATCGCGCGATAAGTTGTTCTATCGCGCGATAAGTTGTTCTATCGCGCGATAAGTTTATCTATCGCGCGATAATGTTGATTGCAAATTGTTTGAATGAATGGACTTAGCAAAAGTTATCGCGCGATAAAGTCATGAAAATTTTTGTAGGTGGATGGCCCTTGAGAACCACCGTAGAAACCTTCAATACTGGCTGACTGGCAACAATTCATCGACGTGTCACGTGCTTCTGTAGAGTTGAAAACCCAAATGTCTCACAACCACTTTTTAATATTTTCTTGGAACGGCTAATGGGAGTTTAAATCATTTTTAATGTCCGTTCTTGTGTAATACTCTATATCGAAAAATCCCCTTTGACAAAAGCTCCGAAGACTTTGTTGTTTTGACATCTCGGAAAAGATTCTTGAGAAATGAAATATGCCAAGTGTTTTTATAGAAACATGCAGCTTTAAAGAATCAGAGGGAACTCATTTATTGAGAAGTGAAGACTATTAGAATCAAAGCAGATATCAAAATAGCCGTCGAAACCGTAACCACTAATGGGTAAGACACACATTTCATCGTAATATCTTAGGCGTTACTGTCTATCCAAAAATCTCTTCTAAAACAATGACCGATTTTTTTTTGTTTTAGCTGTTTTGACAAAATCATGATAAAAGTCTTCGTCGCGATTTTTCTCCTAATTGACTAAAAACTTTTCGGCTTGCATTATTTATTAAGCTTTTTGAATCCTGTTTTTGAATCACATGGCTTTATCTTAAATTAACAAAACCACATGTGTACCCTGCTGACCGCATTTGGACGTGGCGAATAAATCTGGACAGGTTCCCTGCCAGTTATCTAAACCTGCTCTTAAATATTTCAACAAGACATAACACTTTCGTAGCCTTTTTCAGAACAAGCGAATGGACACTTCTGCAGTAGGTGACGAACATTTCTTTTATGAAAGAACCACCGGATTGTAAAGAATTCGAGAATACCACATTGACACTAAGTTGAGTGAAAAGGTAGGTTTTTACCGTGAAAGATTTATCTGTTTCGAGTATAAAGAAAACCTCTTGTCGAATTGATTCACCATTCTTTTCACCAAGAGCTGAGAAGTTTACCTTCACATTTTATTATCGTAGAACTGATCTCCTTAAAAACAGATTGAGACCACTGCTGCTTTCAAAACATCGCGTTTGACCTTAAAAAAAAAGTACCAGAGAAGTGATTTAGTACTTAAAACAAAATACAAACAATTAAGAGAACGTGGCTAAAACTGAAGGAATCAGTTCCGTGTAATATCAAATATTCAAATAATTATTTCAAAATTTTCTTTGCTATATAATCCATTTTTTTTAAAAAGGAGTATCTCAAAAAGAAAGCCTCTTTTTTTTGTGTGTGATTACCTTATTTTTAGAATCTTGATATGCATAGCGTAGGCTTTTGAAAATTCACGAAACACCGTTAAGTCTGGGCTTTTTTTTTCTCACCGCGAGGAACTCGAACAGCCTTTTCGTGACTTCTTCGATGACTATCTAAGTTGATTTCCATAGGCTATGCGAACCACTTATATGGAGATATTTACTGCTGCAACCTCTAGGAACGTCTCAAACTGTCCATAACTTCTGTAATCCCAGGTGCCCAGCTAAAATTCTCTGTTAGCTAAATTTAGCAATTATTTTCAGAGTCAGCAATACTCAACCTACCTGCCGATTTAAATGAATAAATGAATGCCTGATTTTAAAGAAATTTCAATATACCCAAAAGCTATTATGTTTTCTGAAAATTTGAAAAAAATGAACATGGTGATCTTGTGTGCGCCTCTAAACCTTAAATAGGACCTCACTGACCCAAACTTTGCAAACTCGAATTTCGCGTTAACTCGATCACGACGACGAGAATCGTTGACGGTGCCCAGTGGTACAGGGATTTCAATTTGACCATATAAATGTCGTTGATTCAAATTCGCTAGATTCACCTTATGCGCCCGTTGCTGCGACTTTCATCGCTCACCACTGCGAATAGCCGGTAAAGTCTGCCAATCAGTTTTCATTAGTAATATATATTTTTGTATAACTTTTCAAAACGAAGCCTGAAACATCGAAGGAGAAAGAGCGCTGCGATCGGTGCAAATCTTGTCAAGTGAGCCCGTGTATCAAACAATTTTCACTGGCAGTCATTATCTTTGCTATAAGAATCGCCTGTTGTATTGCCATTGCCAGGTTTAGATTATTTCCCCAGAAGAAAGTTTCTTTAGTTATTTCTTACCAGTTAACTCGAACTCCCTTCATGTCGAATCGTTTCCCTCATCAGCACGAGTGAGCGGGGTTATATTGTATACCCACTGACTCACTGAAACGTTTGATAAAATATCAACATATACATATTTGCGCCTGTTATAAAGTATAAGGCGCAGTCGGTGATTCTAAGGATCATCATTCGTTTATTTTCCGTTTTACCAGTTTTGGAAATTACAGAAGTTCGGGAGAAAAAGCAGGCTTACGGGATGTTTTGCGCTTAACCTAACAAGTTGTATTAGAATACAATTTTTTCAAGGTGCGGTTCCCTTTCAAAATCTCTTTTTAAACCACTGTGCTTACTTAGCCGTATCTTCGAGGTACAACTGGAACTATACAATCTTAGCATAGCCTCACCGTCAACAGGGTGAAATACAGGAAGAACTCAAGTGATCCACTGAGTTGAATGTTCTCAATATAACGGCTGTACGTACTATTAATCTTCTTTTGAAATGCTCTGGTGAACGAGACTAAACAAATCATGCCGCCAGGCTCAATATTTTGGTTTAAGGAGGATTTTGTCTCAAAATCTCAATTACCCTTCATGCAATCTCTTAATTTGTTCACCTGTATCAAACCTAGGGAAAGAAAGTGCTCAGTCAAGTTTATAAGGTTCTCAAGGTCAGTCAAAGATAAATATAACAATATTAAAACTAAAAGAAGCTACCAAATAAAAAGGCTTTCATCACATCGAGATTCCATCCAATGTTACACAGTCTTAAAATAGCCAAGTTAATCTCAGAATCCCTGCTCACATGAATGGCAACACTCTGTTAGATATATCTGCACCTTGCCTTTGCTCTTATTATTAATCTAAGCTCTTAACCTTTTATTAGTAAGAGCACCTCACATCCTACGCTATGGTAAGTGGATGAGGGCAATCACTTCCTAACGGACGACTGCGTGGGACGCTTTGAAAACATCCTTGTTTCGTTATGGTCTATTTAGACCTCCGCTTTTGTCTACCCGGGACATTGAAATCGCCATTTATTAAAAGGTGAAGCTATGATTAAGAATTCACGAATAAGGAGAAACATCGAAAAGGTTGCAGTAAACCGCATGCGGCAGCGCGGAACGAGATTGAGGTTGTTTAGGAATGAAGACGATTACCAAGGTTTGCAATTGAGAAATGTGCAAGGAAGGTTAAATTTTTCGCGATATGGATGGAAATGTTACTGCTACATTGTTTCATTCAGGTTTTCTCTAATTAGGGATTTTCTTCATTTAGATACAAATATTTATCTTTGGTCAGGTTTCCAGTAACTGATGAGCCCAGCAGTTTGTTTCCATGGATAATATTACAACAAAGGACATCCACACCTTAGCAGGAGGAAAATCATTCAACTGGCGCGCTATGTACTTCGCCTATGCCATGGTCATGTTTGCTGTTGTAACTGTTGGATTCCTTGGAAATGTGTTAACCCTGATAATTCTTCACTATCGAGAGCACCGCAAGAAAGTCTTGACCCCGCTGATGACCAACCTAGCAGTTGGAGACATTCTTATAGTTATCGTGGTGTACCCCGTGGCAATTGCGTCGAATCTTGTTGACCAACCGCTCAAGGAAGGATCACTGCGATGCAAGTGGTCCGCCTTTGCAAATGGCGCTATTGGTATAACCGCTATCGCGACATTAGTTGTGATGAGCGGTGTTATGTATTACGGTATCAAACAGACTTTGCCAAAAGCTAAAATACATGCTAAAAATATGTTTCTGCTGGTGTTAGGTACGTGGCTATACGGGATATTGCTCAATCTACCTCCTGTGATTGGCTGGACCAAGGCTGTACCCGGTAAAGCTGGCATAAGCTGCGCCCCTGAGTGGACAACTTCTGAGATGGGTGGCGTAGCGTACATTGTCTTCCTATTGGTTTTTGGCTTCTGTCTTCCGCTTACTGTAATTGGAACGTTTCATTACATGATCTATAGGTATGTGCACATTATTGAATAAGTCCTTAGATTCAAGTTACGCTGACCATATGACGAAAGATCAATTGTGTTTCTTGAACACAATAAGAGGTAGCTTTCTTAGCCGCTGCCGCAGTGAGTTTCATTGACCCTGTTTTCCCTAAGAGTGACCAGCATCTAATTTCTCCTTGCAATATCACCCCCGAAAATCACACATTAAGTTTCGTGAGAATAGGGGAAATGATCGCCAACTAACACAGCTCTTGATTGTCAAACAAATTCTTATCAGTTTCTTGAGAAACGGACAGGGAACAGTATGGGGAATATACGCACTGATTATAGGGCATAAAATGGTTAACAAGCTTGAAATTTGATGGAAGAGGCTGATGGTATTGCCAATGACAAATTATTAGGCCAAGTGGTTTAGAAGAAATTTGAAAATGGTCCTGCTTTTCCAAACTATTTTCGGTCGAAAGTTCCTTTTTATTTCCCATCTAAACGATCTCCGTAGAATACGCGACTTTGCCAATACTGAGCCAACACGCTGGGATTGGCCAACTCTGTACCAGGTCCCTCAAGGGGCAAGTTGTTTCTTTGTTGTTGTAGGGTATGGAAACACTTCACAGATGTTTTAAATAGTGTATGTTTGCAAACACTTTTTCGCCTCATGATCGGCCGGGGAGAACGTGTAACAATAACTGAAGATATCCCGAAAGTTACATGTTCATGACATTTTCAGCTTCGATCACAATTGTAAACAATCTTTGATAGTAGAGAAAAATCGAGTTTCCAGATGGGATTTGAACCCACGACCCTCCGTGATCTAGTCGGATGCTCTAACCACTGAGCTACAGGAGACTCTATGGTGAGCAAGGGTCAATTAGTGGGTATTGACTGGAACCGCATCACGCGGCTACACAGCCAAACATCAGCTAGCGCATAGAAGCTCACTAACAGCATCACGCTGTCACATTAAAGCATCACATGCAGCCAACCAGCCTCCAAAGTGAGCACGTAAAGATGAAATAAACAATCTTTAATGTTTTTTTTCTTTAATGTGACAGCGTGATGCTGTTAGTGAGCTTCTATGCGCTAGCTGATGTTTGGCTGTGTAGCCGCGTGATGCGGTTCCAGTCAATACCCACTAATTGACCCTTGCTCACCATAGAGTCTCCTGTAGCTCAGTGGTTAGAGCATCCGACTAGATCACGGAGGGTCGTGGGTTCAAATCCCATCTGGAAACTCGATTTTTCTCTACTATCAAAGATCACAATTGTATCAGCGTTTTCATGATGTGCCTATTTTCCGTTCCTATTCTTGATTTTTTTCGTAACAAAGAATTCTGAAAGTTGAATAATTTCATGGCAAAATCTTCGATTGAAGAATACCTTTTGGTCATATCATCACCTAATATAATATATGCTTACGGGTCCAAGTAATAGCCCAAATGTCGCAAAGCTTCTCTTGAAATCGCTTTAGTCCTTATCGCCTTTGTGAACCGCAACTTTCATTAATCCAAATTAAACAACAAAGATCGAGGCTGTGCGAACAATCAATTTGCTCCCTAAGAGACTTGAATCCCAGCATTGATTTGAACGCACAGAATTAGCAAAGTGGCGTAAAGAAAGCCACAGGAATCTGTATGCCCGGCTTTGAAGGCGGGTACCCCGCGTAAGTAACACTACCCGACTACGGGGGCTACAAAGGGGGCCATCTCGTCGTGACAAAACAGAGACTTCGTTTGATCAATACTCAAAAGAATTTCAAACTAGAACAGATATGTTTGTTTTGAACAAATTAATCAGGTACTGCCTTCGAACACTCTTCTAGGAAAGAAATTTTAAAGGGCAGTTTTCCCAAGCTATATCTAGACCATGAACAACTGTGGATAACGTGAGCATAACAGGTGAATTCTTAATCAAAGCCTAGCGTTAAACGAGAGGGAAACAACGGGCAAGGACGGTATCATTAAGTTCCACACTCTGCTGTATGTTTTCAGCATCAATATATATTGGAGCACATGTTCCAGTCTCAAAACAGAGCAAGAATATTTATAAGTGGACTCAAATGTTAAAGGGGACTGCAGTCATGCAGAGATGTTTCACTTTAACCCTATTTAGCCCTACTTTAACCCTATCTAGTCTGCTCCCGAATTTCGTCTGTCATTTCTTTTATCTTCCTCAGGGTAATTCGACGAGTACCTCTGGAAGGAAACCCGATGATTCGAGCATGTCGAATGAAATCTAAAATGAGGCTTGTGCGCATGACATCTTTTTCTATAGCCGCGTTCGTGATAAGTTGGTTGCCGTATAGTGTAGTAAGCATGGTTGCTCTCATAAATGGCCGTCACGTGATTTCATCCGGGGAAGCGGAAATTCCTGAACTGATGGCAAAGGCGTCTGTAATTTATAACCCCATCGTGTATGCCTTCACAAATGGTACCTACCGTACTTCGCTGAAGGGATTGTTTCTCGGTAGTAATAGCGTCATTCGGGTTAATCCGTCAGTTCTTAGAAACAGTCCAGCGCCGAGTAGTTATGTGAACTCAGTAATTATCAATCCACAACAAGAGGACACAGCTTTATAATGGTATTTATTGTTGCATTCTAAATCAAGTGCAACACAAAAAACAGAAAGCCGTTCAAGAACTATCTTAGCGGCAAAAATGATGCATGACAGCGGTCACAAACCTAAAATAAACCTACAAGAACGCATGTTAGCGAAAATAACAAGGCAGTTTCCAGCGCTGACGGGTACGATGTACAAGTTATTTAAATACACGAGTACTTCTTACGCACGGGTCATAAACAAATGTAAAACATTCATCCCACTTGTTTTAAGGGAACACTAGCTACGGAAGAAAGGAAAGCTGGATACCATCATGATTATGATGTTGAATGACCATTCCGTTAACGACACAATCCACACCAATATTGTAAACGCGCCACGTGCTCTTTAGGTTCAATGCAGCGACTGCTCTTCATATTTCCCACACAGTCTCTCGCAAACCAGATCGAACCAAATCTTTCAAACCCTCAAAAGGAGCCGCTCATCCAAGAAGCAATGTGTCGCGTTTTTATTCAAGTAATAATAATAATAATAAATAATAATAATAAACAGTTTTTAACGTGGAGAAACACTCAGCTAGAAGCTAGTTTACAGATTTTCCACCAAACAACTGAAACAAATAATTCAAATTGAAAATAACATTATTAGGAATCCCAACTGGCCGAAGGCAAACCAGTTGGCTATATTACAAGCATGGCCAAGGATTTGAAACTCGGGGCTACCGTGAAACAAATCCAGGTGGTGGCCAGGGCGGGACTTGAACCCGGGAGCGGCGGATCGCAAGTCCGACACGCTAACCCCTCGACCACGCTGCCTTCGCCCCTTCCCCATTGAGGAATAGCCACAAAAGGAATGAGGAATGCTGTCTGATAATCTTGCACTAAAAATGGTTTAAAATAGAAGCGAGATGCCCGACTTTAAAAAGTGGCGATGAGATTGTAAGTGTATTTTGCGCTCTGGTACTGCCACGCCCCTTCCTCTTTTGAGATCAAATCCAAGGCCTGCCGGAATGCAATACGTTTATTGTAATATAAAATGGGATTGACAGTTTTCACTTTGGTTCGTGTGTTGGGAACCATTACCTGGCTGTGCACAGAGAAGCAACTGCAACATACTGTTATCAACAAGTGTACATTTAAAAATAAACCTAAAAAAGTTAAAACCGTGATTCATTACTGTCAGGAAACATTATCAAATGACAGAAAACAAGTCATGGAGGGCAAATTGAACACTCTTCCCGCGTTGTCTCTCGGATTAAGCAAGCGAATCCAAACGGGAACATTCCTTCCATTCGCTTTGTTTTATTTCTCGCTTCAGTCAGTCATTCGTTCAATGTCAATGTAGTTCAGTGCCAACAATCGGACATTATCGGCTAACGCTCCAGTAATGTTTACCAAGTATGCGGCACTCAGGTCTGTCACCCTTGGAACGACATTATGCTTGGGAGAGACGAAAACAAAGAAACATCATAATGGGAAGTAATTAAAGTAATCAGCTAAATTTAAAACTAATCATGCAGTACAATTTTCTGAGATTGTAAGGTTTGGAATGTATATCCGCAAACATCCTCTGAGCAAATCCAACATATTAGCACTCCAGCACGAGCGTATCTTCGCTCGCCGGAAAGTATGAGGCCTTGAGCAACTCGAGCCGGCGACAGGGGTTTGCAAGGGGCCAACCTGTCCCTGACTAGTCTCCAATCTGCCCGCGGGTGGAAATACGCGTCCTGCAGCGCTTTTTATGAGGGCCTGGTCACAGGCTAACCAACCAACCGACCAATACTCCGCAACGTGAACAAGTGGACTGATCGATGTAAAGACTTCAATCATTACATTAGGTGGAACGGTGATACTAAGTGCAGAGAAATGTTTCTGGTTCGGAATAGAAGAGCTCTGTAAATCTTATAAAAACTTGTTGCAGCAAAAAGCGCGTTAACTCAACTCTAGAGGTAAACATTTCTGCTTACTTTGTTATGGCCTTCTGATCTGTATCCCCACACTTAAGGAGTTCTTCTCGAAATACAGAATAGCCTAAAAAGAAATAACTAAAAGGCGTTACATAACACCCTCTTTCCCTTTGTTTTTTTTTTTTAAAGAAATGAAAATGAATGGTTTTCAGTGGAAAAGAGAAATTCAAAGAAAGATCATAGTCATTTATCCCGAGTAAGGGACCAAGAAAATCTATGGGAGATGAATCCATCTCCATCATCGCTAAGAACTGCTCTAAAAGAAAGAATAACAAACCTTCTGCGCTTCTTGATTGAAAGACTTGACTTATTTGACGCAGAAATTCCGAAAACAACTTCATAAGAACAGTTTCATTCTATAATAAAAAAAAAACAAAAACAAAAAAACGACAAACAGAATATGAAACTCGAGACCTAACAATAAATGATAAATAGCCATGAAAGCTTTTCTTCTTTTTTTTTTTAAATGTGTTTTTCCCTTTACCAGAAGAGGAAAGGAATGTTACTGAATGAAAAACGATTCTCGATATTCATGCTCTCCATAAAAAAACTAAAGAAGCCTGCGAAAACATATTCTTTACCATGGCGGGATTCTATTGTGTTCCTGCCAAAAGCACTTAAGCCCTTTCTAACTGAGAATCCTCGGCGAGGAAACACCAGGAACGGAGAAGATAAAGCCTTCAATAGGACTGATGGGACCCTATGCCAAGCCCCCGCCCCCTAAAGCCTTCCAAGTGGAAAAACGTCCTTACGCTACACCTGTACCTCGTTCTCATCTTCCCAGCTGTCCCAATCAGAGAATTCTTCATTGTCCAAGCTTATTTCTGGGCTGGGCAATCGTGTTGTACCTCGACTACTCTCATGTGACGTGTCCAGAGCTACTGACTCTTGCATTACACGACCAGCGTCTAAACAATCGATCAAAAGAAGACGTGAAAGGCACCAAACTCGATAAACCTTAAACCTGTAAACTTGCATCTGAGTACAGCATTTACCAGGAACCTTAGCAGTAAAATGCGAATACAAATACCACGTAGACTTTTTGAACCCAAGCAAATGCGCACATGCACAGGATGCTCTTGTATCGTTCCCTAATTAAGAGTTTGCCTCTCCTCATTGGTCATTTACAAATTAGACAGAGGGGTCTAAGAACTTGCTGTGTCTTGTATTGTACCGTATTGATATAGTGACAATATTGAACCAAAATATATTAGACTCAAGTCAATTTATTGATTGGCTGGCTCGGAATTGGTTAGAAAATTACGAAATGGTTGCCAAGACTGTTTGATCCGCTAGTCATTCAGCTTGTGTGGTACACACTGTACACACTGTACACGCCCAAAAAAATTATTCACTTCAGCATCGGCGAGGGAGGTTGCTACTCACCTCACCGCGTTACGGCTCGGTGAATATTATCGGTTGGCTAGATTATGAGTATATTCTTCACTGAAAACTCTGCAAGAATTTGGACTGCCGATTTTGTGTCAGGAGTCAAACAACTCTCTTTTCAGGTAAGTTACAAGTAAGTTCCATGAGGTACTAACCAGGATCCTCCTCGTCTTCGCCTGTTATGATGAGTTCCTCTGCAGGACTGGTCGGTATATCGTTAGACAGGATCAGTAAATCAGGTGTCTCGTTCAATCTGTTGCTGCCTTCGTCCTCACTCATAAGACGCACCAGGTCGGGTTCCTGAATACGAGACAAGAAACGGAGACTTGAAATCGGGTAGTTTTACCATGTTACGTCCTGAAGTTCAATCCATCTGCTATCTACTGCTTTCAAAGAAGTAACGAGAAATCTGCTCTAATCAAAATATTAATTTTCTTTCTCTGACTGATTTGTTTCTTCTCTGTATTAATATTTGTAACAAGTTACGAGTAAATCAACTGAGTCGCAATGTTAACATGAAAAGAGAACAAACAATAATTGGCCTACGACACAAAGAAATCAGATGGAAAGAAATAAACATGTGATATAGATAAAGAGAATTATCAAACGAGGCAAAAAATTTACCAACGGAGTCGGGAGAAATCCACCATTATATGGGTTATTATAGATTTATTTCCTTTTGGTTCTTACTGGCTCTTTGCATATGGAATACTTACATAGTCCAGCCTGTTACTGATGGCTTTGAACACAAAGCTGAGAAATGTAGGTTGATCAAGAAAAATGCAAACTCGAATGAACACTTCAAGGACCTCCCGCACCACCTGTAACTCCAACTCCTGGTGACGAAGAGGTAAGATAGGCAAACATTAATTTCACTATCTATGGATGCTTTTTAAGAAATGAATTGTCAGCCTGGTATTAAAAGGTCATTCCAGAGAATTTCCATTATTTTTAACTCGCTGATTACAAGAACTACCATTTATCTCGTGGTTCAATCACTTTCGATGTGGATTGCAACATTTTAACTGCAGACTGCTTCAAGAATAGCAGAATGCAGTCGAAATTTCATGATCCACATCAGAAGTGACAACATTGTGAGACAAACGACAATACTTAAATTTCTAATGAAGCGTAAGAATACTAGTCGGTAGAAGTTACCTTCGTATTAATTACGTCTCTGAGGCCAAGAAGGGAGAAATCCAGATAGGTCTGCACCAGCGAGTGTACATCGTCTCTGCAAATCACACAAAAGATAGGAGAATCATAACAAAAGACCATACTTTCGGCCATTACACCCGCGAGCGCACTTGCGCTGAAGCTATGACCGATCAGTTAAAAAATTCAACATCCCAGCGGGCAACCAACAGGCGTTTGATCATCGTTCGTACCCGCGGGGTGGGGAATCTGAACCTAGCCTCGGTGGGGTGGGGAATCTGAACCTAGCCTCGGTGGGGTGGGGTTGCCCGGGTTGGAGGGGGGGGGGGGTGTTGAAGCTTCGAATTGATCAACTCATCAACTGTAAAGATATTAATGAAGTATTCTCACCCTGTATCTCCCTGCATATGCATTTCCTCCACCCGGTATAGTATGATGTACAAGCTGAAAAGGCAATCAAATTAAAATGATAAATGAAACATAAATCGGTCGACCCAACATATAGATAGAGTCTCCATCAATTTCACCTGCGACATCTACTGCATTTCAACTAGGCTTCAAAAGTCGAATATCTGTGGTAGAGGTGTCGAAACGACGCGATCTACAATTAATCAAGTGCATATTGTGAAACGAACGAATACACGTTCTTATCTAATTATATCACAGGAGCCCACACAGGCGGCGTGTCTGGTCGTTTGTTCGAAATATAAAGTTTACGTTGTAAGAAGGAGACAATTGAAACAGAGCATTGTTTACAATCATCCAATCAGCGTGGAGCATACAGCGTGACGGTTGCTCCCTGGCATACGAAATCTGTGCCGCGGATGCCGATCGCTTGGAAAGCTGCACCTCTCGATAATTGTTTTGGCGGTTAGCGCTTGGATTTTGAATGGATCTTGGATTGAATGACACGAGAAGAAGCGTCAACCTTTTAGTTTATCTGGTGCTCGATATGGCAGCCGGGCGATTCTAATTTCTGGGTGAAAATCGGCTTCGCGCAGGGGCGGTCAAAAATGAGCTTTCCACCCTTGTCTCCTTCTTATACGTAAAGTAACAGTCAACGCAAAACCCACCAAATCGCTCAAATTCGCCATTTAGAACCACAGAAATGACAGTACACAGCAAGTGAGGTAGGTCTATATTTATTTTGAGCCTTAACATAGACATCCCTTGATACAAGTTTACGATATTACGACTCTTCAATATTCTCCCATACATTTCTTTATATTTCGAACAAACGACCAGACACGCCGCTTGTGTGGGTTCCCTGTGATTATATCCACAATCGACAAACATGCTAAGTTACCGTTATCGTGAAACTAATGCATATCCAGTTGATAAGTAGCATCTACTTTCAGTTCAGACTGGAAACACTCATCATTAATTGTTTGTAATTTTGTTTGGTGGCTTAAAAAAACTTATTAAGAAAAAAAATAAGATACAGAAGAAGAAAGATTTAAATCTAAGTAGTGTATATTGATTAAGACTGCGCAGAAAAAGTTTTAAAAAACGCAATTTTTTTTAATTAGTATAAAAACTGGCAGCTCACCCATCCAGCAGCGCTCTGCACACGGCAGAATCCTCAAAGAATTGTGCAATATAATGTACTAGCACCGGGAAGATCATGATCTGTTTGATAATAAAAACACATAGTTTCAAGTTGAAGATTGGACACATTGTTTTTCTCTAGGGAGCGTGACCTTTCACCAAGACCTTTTCAAAACGGGGTTCAAGCAGTGTGGATATTAACCTTCGCCATTCTAAAAAGAGGATACTAACAAAGGCTCTTCTGGTGTAAAGATTTGCCTGAACACACGAAAACGCCACATCAAAAACAACAACAGTAACAACAACAACAACAACAACAATATAATAGCCCAAAGTTGTGGAAGAGAAAAGAACAGTTTTCTCACCAACTGATCGGCATCGCAATCTTTCAGGAACCTTGGGAGGACTGAATGTACTTCAGCGATCAGGAACTTGCTGGCCTACACAAAGGCAGTTTTGATGAAACCTTCTGTCTCTCTTATTGATCGACATTCAGCACTACAAACGTCACAAAAGGCAGATTCCGACCGCATTCCATTCACCCTCACAACCACTCACTTAAATCTATCATTTTTAAAAACTTTAAATTACTTCAAAACGATCCAGAGACAAGCACTACCTTTTCGCAGCCTCCGCTCATTTCATTCAAACGCGACAAAAACATAGGTAATTTTTTGGTCAGAAGTTCTTTAAGACTGATGACCAACCAGGCACTTTTAAATGCACTCGTGCACGATGCAAAACGTATCCTTTCATTCACAACACTGATAAAATATCGGGACCCAAACGATCCATTAAGATCACCGATCACTTCACGTGCACCTCCGCCAATGTAATCTGTTGCATAACTTGTACTTATTGCAAAAAGATATACATCGGCGAAACAGGCAGAAGACTAGGTGACCGATTCCGAGAACACCTTCGCGACGTGGAAAAGAATGACAAGGACACATCGAAACCAGTCGCTAGACACTTTAATTTACCTAATCATTCTTAGTAACATATGGCAATCTGCGGTCTTTCCTTACACTTAGGTAGCACGGAAAGCCGTAAAACTCTTGAACAAAAGCTCATCTTTCAAACCGGCAGTCTAAATCCCACAGGGATCAACGAACGCTTTTCCTTCCACTCATTTCTCGTTGCCATGTTCCCACCAATAACGTAGCTCCATTTTCTGCCTTTAAAAGCACACAACCCACAATTCCTCAATTCGCTCCGACGAAGGGCTAACGCTCGAAACGTCAGCTTTTGTAATCGTTACGGTGGCCAATTTACTTCTTTAACTTTGTTGATACATCCAAATTACTTCTCTCTCTCTAATTTACAAGTCAACATCATTAATTTAATGTGAGGAACACGACTACGAGAGTCTGGAAGAAATCATTTAGAAACCTTCAGACCAACACTCGAGAGATTCGACACACAACAATATAACATTACAGCACAATCAATTTAATGAAAAGATGATGATATTCAGTGAATGACGCAGGCGTACCAGGAGAAAAAATTCCGAGTGCTCTCAATAGAAGTCGAGCCGACGACCTTCCGATTTGTTCTTCGGACACTCCAGTCTCCCCCTTATCGGAAAGTCGTAGGCTCGACTCTTCTTAAGAGCACTCATTGAATAACATCATCCTATACTTAGTTTCAGGACGCAATAGTGTACAGAAACGAAAACTGACGCTAAGCTCTAACCTGCAGTGCATGCTGCTGTACGGTGGCCGCCCTCGTTGAAAAACTGAAAGGAAGTAGAGTATAAATAAATACGTTAAAGGTCAGCAAAACAGTCAATTCCCAGAGAGCCTCTCTTCTCAAAGTAATAACAGTACATTAACTTCGAGCGGTGAGGTACACCAACCAAATGCCTAGGTGGGTTAGGTGGGGAGGAGCATGCTAACCTGTCCTGTTGTATCATCGCGTGGAAAGATCTGGTTCTATTGGCCACTTCGTGGCTCGGCAACAGGATGCGACTCAGTTGTGTTACTATCATGCGTCATTGAAAAATCGATGATATATTCGGCAGTGAAATAAAATGGCAAAATTAGGGACAGCACAAACAACTTAGACTCATCAAAGTGCAGTAGAAAATCAAGCTACCAATCTTTACTGAAGTACAAAAAAAGGGAACTTTTTTCCTTTTCTACAAAGTTAAAGACATGCAAAGCATCAATACACAGAATACGTACCTGAGAAAACCGTCAGACGGTGGAATATATGAAGAATGAGCATCCAAACGAGAAATCTTTGCCAGCACAACCCCTGTTAGATGATTAAGATTAAACATTCAGGCGCAACACTACAGTTGACCACCGAAGGTGTCTATTTCAAGACCCCCAAAAAATCCACAAACGCAAAGGGTCGGTTATTTACACGAAGTCTAATCAAACCGCGGTTTTACGAAAGCAGTGTGGCTCAGAGATTTTCTATGAGTAGTTTGATTTCATCTAATATATGTTCTTCCACTGCTTGCTGTCGGCCCCAATATTCAGATGAAAGGTTCGGCTAAATTGAAGATGGCTTAGAGCGCGGTTCTGCTAACAAAAGATTTCAAAACCGTTTAACCTCCATATCTAACATCAAACTTCAGCTACGTGTATTACTATTGAATAAAACATGAAAGTCAAGAGAATATAGGAAATCATCACCAACTAAAAAAATTTTTGATTGATAGAAAAATTCTCCCGTCAGTTCCATGCTAAATGTACCGAGAAGAGTGGGGAGAATATGAAGGCAGGTTTTGGTAGAAAGGAAAGATAAGCTTTCGAGACAGCAGCGGTGCAGGTGACACTTGATGGTGACATCCCTGGCTTAAACTTTTTTGAATTTTGCGACTTAAAAGAGGAGAATCAAGTAGATAAATATTATTACATCTCTGTAAGGAAATGGGGTGAACTTAAGAATGATCACCATTCAGCCTCATCCAAACCCCTGTCATAATTGCAATGATTGCAAGCTTTGTTATCCATGCCAAACCTAACCATCGGTTGGTTTCGGTTCATTTAGCGCTAAATTGAACATAGTTGATTCTGGCACTAGACAGTAACCCTAAGCAAACTTTGAATCTCGCACTGTCTGCCTAACATTGCTCAAAAAATTAGCCCTGACGACTTGGTGTTTTGCATACAGGGCAAAGTTATTCAATGCTGATTAGCTGAGACAGAGGGCATTTTTCATTCATTTTAGTGATTGCCCTGGGCAAAATTAAAAATTGAAAACATTGAAAGAAGGCGTAACTTTGCCTGGCAAGAATGATTATATTTTCATTGATGGTTAATGGTTTTTTAATTTCTCCTGGAATAACACGTGATATTAATCCTTACTTATTTCCTTTATATTTCATTTCCATTTACTCGTACTCCGGCAGAAACACCTGCAGTTTTGTGACAAAAAGTTGCCATTGTTGTATATTTTCTTTCACTTGTCGAAAAAAATCTTTGATATGGGATACGTGCAATTGTTTAAATAATAAATAAATAATAATTTAGCAATGGACATCCACTGGGTGGCTCTTCTTGTCCACTGTTTCCAGATCGAATTGGAATTTAGAATGTTGTTTAATCCGCTTTGTCCTTAATCACAGGATTAGAATAGGTTGGGAGATAATAACATAGCTGTGAAATGCAAATTTGAACGGCGTGTTAATAGACCGGTTCACGCTCTTGAGTGCATGCTGGGTAATTAGGGCAAGCAAATCCAAAATGGCGGATACGAACAACACTCTTTTGCTCGATCTGAATACTTATAGTTCAATATAGAAGTCACAGCTACATTTTGAGCTCTTTATGTTATTGCCATCTCGTTCAAAAGTCGTTGACAGTTCAATATCCCAACAACACGATCATGGCCACGCACCTCGAAGATTTTTTGGAACTTTCATGTGGGGAATTGCAGTTTTATCTTAAACAGCGAGGTTTGCCCTCTGGAGGGACACACTCGGATCTTGCTGCTCGTGCTTTGGTAGCTTTTGAACATAAAACGCCTATTCGAGATTCGGCCGAAAGCCAAGCCAAGTCACTACAAAATGAACATGTAGAACTACTACGCACATGCGGTATAAAGGATCCGTTATCCATGGTCGATTGGGAGGACTGTGTAACAAAGTGGCCGCATACAAACATTGGTCAAATATTCTCGTTTATACTTGGAAAAAAAGCTTTCGACACTGACTATATTGGTCAATATAAAATCAGAAAAGCGTATTCATACTTTAAAAGTGGTTTTGTGCACACTGTATACTCAAAAACAATTCATGGACAAGACAAAGTTCTGTTGTTTGCATCTGTCACTCCATCTCAAAGAATTCGCGAAGAACCTCATAAAGTGTGGATAATTTGTAAATCTCCCGGTGAAATTCTTGGGGCATATTGTAGCTGTACAGCTGGATACAGTCAGTGCTGTAATCATGTCATAGCCCTTTTATATAAAGTTGAGTTTGCCAACCAGAAAGGTTTCACAGATCCTTCCTGCACAGATAAGGCATGTGTGTGGAATAATACTAGCAAGAAAGACATCCAACCCATGAAATTAAAGGACATGGTGTTCCAAAGCCACAAGGTAGTCAAAGAAAACCCAAGTTATGCTATTAATAGCAAGGAAAAACAGAACTTTGATCCTCGGCCAGAATCCTTGAGGGTTGTTACCGAAGAAAGCAAGCAAAAGTTTCTAGCTTCTCTTCGAAACATAAATCCTGATGCTGTCATCCATATTTCATATGCACCACCAACTTCTGATGATGTTCCCCCATCACTACAAATTATAGCTGATGATATATCCTCTAAAAACAATGGTGTAGATGCTGATGAATTAGTGAGACAATTTCTGGAACAATTATCTTTCAATGACAGTAGCATTAAAGAATTAGAAAAGGCCACAAGGGATCAGGCTAACTCCAGTATATGGAAAGAGCAAAGAAAAGGTAGAATAACTGCATCTCATTTTCATGAAGTATACACAAAGACAAAAACAATTCTTAGAAAAAGAAAGCCAAATTGCAAAGTAACACCTCTTCTTGAGCGAATTTTAGATTGTACCGATCTGTCAATGATACCTGCCATTAAATGGGGAAGAGAACATGAGAGAGATGCTGCTGCATCATTCTTTGCACAAGAATCCAAAAAACACAAAAATGCAAAGCTTCAGACTTGTGGCTTGTTTATATCTAAAATTTACCCTTTTGTGGGAGCTACCCCAGATGGTATTTTTCACTGCGATTGCTGTGGTCATTCTTGTATTGAGTATAAATGTCCATACTCACTTGCAGACATGAAATTTGATGAGCATTGGAACAATACAACTTATCTAGAATTAGTGAATGGGAATATCATGCTCAAGAGAACCCACAGTTATTATTACCAGATACAAGGACAAATGGCCCTAACAGGATGTCCTAAAACCTTTTTTGTTGTTTGGACTCCACTTAGTGGTGCTCATATTGAAATTATTGAGTTTGATTTAAAACTGTGGCAAGATATCATACCAAATCTAACAATTTTTTTCAAGACTTATGTTGCTAGGGTGTTGCTAGGTACTAGGCCTATTTATTATTGTGCTGTCTGTGAAAAACCCTGTCTTGAGCCAGATGAAATTGAATGTGATGATGAAAACAGTGTTCAGTGTGAATGTTGTATGCTATGGTTTCACTGGGCCTGCTCAAATTTTGAACAAGAATCAACATTCATTTGCAGATTTTGCAATGAACAAGCAATAGATAATGATTAAAATTATAGAGTGGAAGCAATATGACCTCAACAAACTACTAAATAGTACAAAATAGTGCGGATGAAACCAAAACATTATAGTATTTAGTATTACTAAAGTTTCAAAGTTATTGTTTGAACATTGTTGTAGCTATATACAAACATGTTTGTGTAATTCCATAAAGGAATTGTATTCTAGAAGATGTGTAAATAAACTTGACTACCATAGCTTATAACCTGTGAGAAAATTGAATGGGAACATTTTGGACTGGTACAAAATGCAAACATAATTGATGAAATGAAATCTATGTACTCAAAGGCTTTTTCATATTACATATTGCTGCACAAATGATGATTATGTCATCCAAATGGGAAAGAATGCTAATGGGAATTTCTTGCTTTAACATAGCAAAGTCTTTAATTCGCTTGATAGCCTGCTCGACATAAATCCGTACATTAGCAATAAGTGATGTGTTCCTAACATCAGCACCTGACATCTGGAGATTGGAATGCTTGGAGGGTGGAATTGTTAGAGAACATTGGTAGTATGCTAACAGGTCATGAATCTTGAATCCCCTGTCTGCCATAACTTGGTCATGTGGCTGAAGATAGTTTAAGAAACCACTGTTTTCTACAATAAAAACATCAGATGACCTCCCACTGAAGGTCTCAGAGACAAATGATATGTGGCCATTTGGTGTTATCCCTATCAAAAACTTTAACGTGTAGTGTTGTTTGTAATTTGACCAACACATTGCCGCATTCTCTAAGCTTGATGGGGTTTCAGAGAATAGTTCTGTGCAGTCAATGATGACTCTACACTTTCTGTAATATCGTCGAAACATATCAGGCATATTTCTTTGAATTAAATACCTATCTGGCCAGGAAATCATCCACTTTAATTCTTTAGACATCAGCTTAACCCAAGTGGTAAAGACAGAGCTGACAGTCGCCTCGGAAACTTTGAACCTTAAAGCCAGATCAAATACAAAGAGTCCTAGCTTGATTCGCATCATGGTTAGCAAAAACTCTTGCTCCAAGGTTAGAGCTCTCTGTACATTATTTGACCTGGGCTTGGTGGTGTCCTTCAAAGCACTTTCTTTGTCTCCTTTCCAGTAGTGCATACACATGGCTTTTTCAAAGAGTGTATTAAACATCAATTGAAATGTTTCTACGTTAGGGAATCCAGTGAAACGCTGGACATCTTGCTCTGTTGTTAAATCAGCAAACTTCATACTTCCGTATGTTAGCGGATTTATTATCAAGCATTGAGTTCCTTCTTCTTTGAAGCTTGAGTTATTGGATGCCTCAGCAGTAGAGACAACTTCGTGTCTTGCCACAAGCTTTCTTTTCTTGGGTGAAGGTTTGTTAGAGTCACTTGGCACCATATACAAAGTTGGAGTTGGTGAGGAGTACGTTGGCTTTCCATATTGAAAGTGATTCGAACAAACAGTCTTGTAGTTGCCGGGTTCGAATCCAACAAGTCCTTTGGATATGCTGGCAATCCATTGGGCTCTTTTCTTTGGATCCTTCGGAATAAAATGCCAGCGAAGATTTTCGACATGTGACCGTTTCACTATCTTTTTTGGATATCTTGAGTCGTTGTTACAACCTCCAACACAACATCGGTAGTTAACCATTATATATCTTATTTTTTGACGCATTAAAATCGAAAATACAGAGCTCAAAATGTAGCTGTGACTTTTATCTTGAACTGTCAATACTAAAAATTGCGACCAGTTCTGAAACAAAGCCGATATTCATTAAGTATTCAGATCAAGCAAAAGAGTGTAGCCGAGCGTGTCCGCCATTTTGGATTTGCTTGCCCTAATTACCCAGCATGCACTCAAGAGCGTGAACCGGTCTATCATCAGTAGCGAAGAGTCCAGGGATTTATCAGCAGGAAACTCGTCATTTATTATTATTATTACAACGATTTGTCTTTGCGATGGTTAACAATTGACAATGAAATTTTAATAGCGTTTTCTACTTCTCCCTTAATTAATTATAAATATTTCGCGCCATGTACGCTGCAAATACGTTTCTTCCTTTTCATGTCTCACAAATCAAAAACAAATTAAGAAAAACGTATCTCTTCATAATTAATTCACCTATTGAAAAAAATCGCAGTTAATCTCGTTATACTTTTTGATATCTGATTAATCAAAAACGAAAAATATCTCGTTTCAGATTTCTTCTTATAGTGTTCACATTTCACTCTTAATGGAAGTGAATCATACCTAAGTTGCCAGAACGGTTTACAAAGTATTCGATTCTCACAAGCATCAACTTAAGCTATAGCTCCTTTCAAATTACCCGCGTTTTTGAATAAAGCAACTCTTTCACTCGATCACTTGCAGTTCACGCTCAATTGCAAAATCGTTCGTAAAGCGTTTACAAAACGGTTGGAAAACGGGTCACGTCTTCACCGCGGCAATCAGGAAAAGTTCTACGACCGCTTTGGGAGCCAGTTCTGCGAAAACGCATGTTCCTTAAAATGTCTCCAACAGCACGCCGAAAGTGTCTCATCTTTAAACAGTAGATTACCGGATTCAACGACGAATTAAGAAACACCAGGGTCCACGAACAAAGAAGAAAACCTTTTATCACTGTACTTCGTTCTAAAATAGATGTTCCAATCAAACTTCCTCCTCTTGGTAAATAGCACACCATAAACACTACATAGACGTAGAATAAACTGACCGCTGATTTTGAAAGACTTGTTAAGTTACCCATGTCACTGTTCTGTGGTGCATGCTGCGACTGAAGGGCTATAATCTGAGTTTTATGGCGTCGTAAAACCAAAAAAATCTTACAGTAGACCAGGGTAGTAAATATGAGGCAGGCAGTTCCAACAGAGAATACGATAAGAGAACTTTCCTTCGGGAACCATGCTGGTGTTATAGACAGAGAAGCACTGAAAACCCAAATGGCGATCACCACAACAACAACGCGCGTGTGAGTTACGATTTCTTTGTATCTGAGGTGGAACTGAATCGCCAGGATTCTGTCCATGCTTATAAGAACAACACCGAAAAACGACGCCAATGCAAACAGAGACATGAGCATGAAAAATATCTTGTAGGCCACACAGCTAGGCGTGCTATGGTGCAACCACTTCACTAGAAGAGAAATGTAAAACGGATGGACCACTAAACCGACTCCAATATCAGAAAAAGCAAGACTCAAGAGCAAGATTTTTAACGTCTTTGGAAACGACCAGGTTTTCCGTAATGCGTGAATCGTGAGCAGGTTTAGCGCTACCGCTGTATGACAAAGAAGAACATTGAGCACCAAATTAACCACGAACGTCGAGCGAAGATCGGCAAATTCGGCAAGTGCCGGGACGTATTGTAGGACCGCTTCGCAAGACGAGATCTTCATCTTATCGCTGCCTCTTGCAATTATTTGGTTAACTTCCTGCCTTTAACAAAAATTAGTTGAATGACTTCACTCGAAGGTGGATAATCCAGTTTTTAAATTTGCATAACTGGGGTGATGTCAAGAAAACAAATCAGTCATACGGGTGAGTTCTGACAAAACTTCCTCACACGACGTGTATGTGTCGACAATGCTCGCAGAATACAGTATTAATGTTTCGTGATCTTTTACAATTGCCTCACCGCCCGCCAACTAAGATCTGTAAGACTACCAAACTCATAATTAATATCAAACCGCCCCATAAAATTCAGAATTTCTTCGCGTGGATAATAAACGTTGTCATTGTAACTGCGTGGTTTCAATTTGTTTAAACGAAAAGTCGCTGCTCCTGATTTAAATATCTCTTAAAAAATAAATCTAGCTTTTAGGGAGGACCTTAATAATTCTGTGCACAAAAAAGACAGTTTTGCATACGAAAAAAGCAATTTATCCTCAAAATAATTAAAGACCGAATCGGCTAAACCTTCTTTTTAACCTTGGGACACCTGCAGCTAAACAAAGCCAAAACCTACGTATTATTTACTTTATTTTTGCTCAGAATTGAGTTTCTCCTACTTTTTCTTCGAGGAAAAAAAAATCAAAAGATTGAAAAGTAGCTTATGTAACAAATGTTCCTCATATGTTCAATTTCTAGCAAAGTATCAATGGTGTAAAATAAAGATTGCTCCCTGTAGGTGATATCATGCAGTTAACAGTAAACCCTTAGCATATTTTCAATATTAACTAGGGTTAAAAGTTACCTTTGTTAACTTAAAATCATTGCTAATGCCCTGAGACCGTTTGCAAATTGAAAAACTTGAAAATTCGAATTGAAAATTGCGCCACCTGGTGAAATCATTCTTGCCACCGTAAAACCCATAGGCATGTTGGTGCTCCAGTATCTGTAAATGTAAACATCTTCAGTCTGTTCTTTCTATACTTCTGCACGTAACATTAAATCAACATCTTTAAAGTCAAACGTAATATTTCCTCACATTCACTTGCAACAATTAAATCCGCACAAATACAGAAATGTCAAAAAGATCTCAAATCGAACATTACTTAAGATTCTTAGGAAAGATTTGCGTTGTTGAGCATTCATAACGCTTGCAAACCCCGCAAGTTCTGGACATGACAACTGAAATTCATCCACCCGAGTCGATGTTTATTTCTCTATGCCAGAACTTTGTACCGGAAGTCAAATTAATCACTGTTGGAGTTTACCGCGAGCAAGTCAATCGAATGAAATCGAACCAAGATTGAGGAATCTACGATTTAAAAGGAAAAAGAGACAACTACCAGGAGGAAATCCTTATGGAGTTCAGCCGGGAAAAAAACCGAAAGTCGAAGCCTGCGCAATCGATAATATCATTCACTGTTCCTCGAGGCATATCACAAATTTTACTGAAATGGGAGTTTGAGTTTTCCGTGCAAGAAACCCACAGGAAAGAAGAAAAGAAGCTGAACCTCAATCTTAGAATGTATACAGACAAAAAGGTTTTATCGCTTCGTCTAAAAAGGTGAGAACGCATCAATGAGAAAGTGTAAAGGGTGACATTAATTACGACCCACACTTCTCAGTGACGTCATAATATTAAATGGCGTCGTGCGATCGTCAGGATAAGGGTAATCCTAGAATGGACTGTTGCCTGTGACCAACAGTACCATTTCAGGTCGATGTCCGTTTACCTTATAACGTTGTTATGGAAAAAAAGCAAAAATAAACAACAAAAAAGGACATAAAGACAAAAAGGAATGACTTAACATATAAAACTTTCCCCTGGTTATAAGCTCGCCAGCCAAACAACTTTCACACAGAATCTCCAGTGAAATAATTATTCTCTCAAACGTCTTGAGAGTATCGGATGTTTTTAAGAAATTTCAAGCGACTCCAAAAATTAAAATTGATCCCGCGCATGAAAAAAAATTGAATTTAGTCGAGATAAGTTCGTAATTCTTGGAAAATGCCGGCGATAGAAACACCAAAAGCGACAAAGGACAGTAAAATACGAAAATAAAATAAAAAAACCAAATGACTTCCGTAAGTTGATTGTGCTACAAACACAGTTGGCTTTCTTTTCCATCTCTCGAAGTAAACTAGACATTCTTAATCCTTAAGCGAAATCTCTTATAATAAAATAAATCCTTCACTGACCAAGCTTGTTCAATTAAGATGGCTGAATATTAGCCTCGTTCCTTTTTTTTCATTTTTATCGACCTCGATTTCGTCGCGGCCATAAAAAATGCGAAAAAAAAAAAAAAAAACAAACAAACAAACAAAAAAAATCTGCCAATTTCCAGCCATCTGTACCGAACTAGCTTGGTCAATGATTCAAATATGTTAATAATACCGGTCACATTGACTCACCTAGAGGACTTTCTGGATACGTATAAGCGTAAAGAACGAGTATTTTGTTTAAAACAATTTCTTCTCCTTTAAGTTTCTGTTAGGAGAATAAAAAAGAAAGTTTATAGCAAAAAAGGGCAAAATTGCAATCATTGACAAACACTCAGGGTAAACATGCCAAAGGAACCAGGACACATTGACTGAGGTTTTAAATCCCAGTGCCCGATATGAGCGACGAATAATGGAACAACTGCGTACCTACCCCTCCCCTAACCTACCATCGGTCAACTGACAACAAGTTAGGTTCAGTGTAGGGATAGGGGAGGGGTGGGTGCGCAGTTGTTCAGATACTGACATTAATCCAAAGTAGTATAGTATATAAAAAAGTTTAGTCGCCCCCAACAGATCCTCATTTTGCACAAGGCGGACCCTCTCTAAAACAACCAAAATTATGCCATTACTAGGGATGGGCCGATACCGATACCAAATATTCAATCCAGCGATACCGAGGTGGGATCGAAAAATATCAATACTAGCGAAGTGCATCGATTCTTTCGATACTGCACGTGACCTACCCGTGCTTTAAATCTCCCGCGACTAACCGCTGACAAGCAGCCGAAAAGACTCCGGGCTCGAGATCGTGCATGTGTACAGTTGTGTGCTATGTAAGATTGCCGCAGCGTACCGGTCAAAGTGGCGGTTTCTTCCATACCCTAGCACAACATTTCACTGTAAAATAGAACCCGATTTCAATAACTGTAAATGTAAAGTCACTCAGTACTACGGCAACAAAATCACGACTCACAACAATCCAGGCATTGCAAGGACATATCTGGAGTAACAAAAAATGAGTCACAAACTATGCCTGCTGACCAAAGAAAAACCTCGAGCGAGAAGAGCACTGAGAAAGGTAAAATAGTTCTAAACTGAGCATGGCACCCTGTATGGTCCTGTATGCCTGGGAGTCTCTGATGTATCGTGTACTGAAGCGCAGGATCCATAATAAGTCAGGCACCCTTGGTTGGTTATTATCAGTGACCAGTGAGTGCAGTGACTGATAGCCTTTCAGTGTACGCCATATGATCCCGAATGCAAGTGAAAGTTGCAAATTGCTTAATATTATAAGTAAGTAGAAAGATTGTACCATTGTGGTATTCTTCATTTCCTAGGGAAAATTAAAAATGAGTCCCAATAAATTAAGATTTTTGACATTTTTGACTGTCTTGTTGATGCTACTATGGAGAACTGAACAGAAAACCGTGCGAGAGTGTCTCGTTTAGTCACTCAGATCATGTGACTTACTATTCATTTCCACGACGTCCCAGTATCGGTATCGATATCGAAGAAAAAGTAAATATCGTACTCGGTATCGTATCGATTCGAAAAAGTCGTATCGGCCCATCCTTAGCCATTACAAATGACCACACCCCACTTACAGAAGCCTATCAAGTAACAAAACGCTCTTTAAATAAAAGAGAACTTTTGGTTTTTGCAAGTTAAAGGTAGTTTATCGTCGGACGTTGCTAGAACTCCACCCTTGGATTCTATACGGATCCACTTAAATATTTCAAATAAGGATAAAAGAACCTTATTATCTAAGAAAACAAGGAGAAAGTTGTCAAGAGATTACTTCATTGACCACTTTCATAAATGGCTGCCGCATTAATATTCTTTTGTTTAAATTTAAATTAGCCTTTCTGGCCTCGTTCTCCAGTTCAAAATTCAAAAGAATACATTATCTCAAGCGAGGCTAGTGAGGCTAATTTGAATTTAAACAAAATATCAATCCGGCAGCCATTTATGAAAGTGGTGTATATTCTAGACTTCTCAGAGTCACGACACTGCCTCCTTTATCTAAAGAAATTTATTAAAATTTATCACCCTTAACAACCTATTCTAAAGAACAGGCTAAATTTTCCCCTCTCTTTGGTCGAGCTGACGCAAGCGCGAGTGAGCGCCATGAGTTAGTCGTGCAAGGGAGACAAAGAGAGAAAAAATTGGCGCCCTCGCGAAAGCATAAAGATGTTTCTCGCCGGCAATTTGGCGGCTCTTCCTCGCGTGTAACTAACCCTTCACGCGCGCCTCGCGCCAGTTTTTCCTCGCCTGAATTATGCAGACAAGTGACGCCTGATTGGCCAATTACATTAATTTTGTAACCTGGTCAAAGTTGTCTGGTTCATAGGGAAAACAAATGTGAGACATCATAATCGTTTCCATGGCGACAACTGACAGCTTATCAAAACATGAATCTGTGAATAGATCGTAGACCTGCAAGGAAAAGAATTAAAAGAGAAGAGACATCAGCAATGAGGTACTTTCAGCTTCTAAACATTGTCTAAATCTCCTCTTCACAAGTCATCCGATGTTCCTTAAACACGAAGGCGCGCTATAAAAGGAGCCTTAGGTCCCACTGGACCATTTGTAAATCAACTGTCGTGTGATGTAGAACTCTTAGAGTCAAGTCAGCTTGAGCTACAGCTACTCCAAAGCAGTGAACAGCGGGCGCATTCCTCAAAATTGTTTTATGTCATAGTCACAATACAAGAATTTTGAGATTTGTATTTCCTTTCTCCAATGGAAACTGTCTTTATTTGTGGCGGTAAATTTGAGATCGAAGTAGGTGGTTCGCACGTTACCTCATGCCACCATGCTGGTGGAAGTAAACAATAGATATCTCATTAGCTCCTTTTGTTCGTCTACCAGCAATTAAATTTGACCCGCACACGTCAACGTTGAGTGACTAATGAGCCCAGGTCTTCCCAGGGAAGACTTCCTTATATAGTCTTCTCAGGGAGGACTTCCTTATATAGCGCGCCTTCGTGTTTAACTTGTACCTCTTTGCAACGTTGGAAAAAGCCACAGAGCCTACTTTCTAATTGTACTATGATATGGGTAGGTATAGTTAACATTACCTTCGTACTTAGTTATATAAAATGACGAGCTCTTGACACTTTGCCCTGACTTGCAGTCTTTTAAGCCAAAAAGTCACCGTGAACAGATAAGAGCCCATAACTTTTTTGCCCCATACCCTCTCGCCTCTAACTTCGCTAAATGGACACTTTATTTTTCTTTTCTTTTTTTCCCAAGATCCATTTGCCTCAGCGATTCAGATTTATTAGAAGTCAATCGAAAACCCACTCTGCTTAAAACAAAACAAGTGGTAGCTAACTTTTTTGTGAGTCACTGGTAACCTTACTGAAAAGTGGCTACGTGGGCCATGCTCGGTGGACAACAAACCCACCTGATGTAACCACCTCTTCAGCCCTCGTTTAATTTCTTCTACAACCGTCAGTGCCGCCCGACCACAGCTTTCTGGATCCTAGAGACGGAAAAAAGGTTGAGCTTCTAAAGATTATTCATTGCGTAGATCCGTCTACAACAACCAACATATATCATAATTCTTTCATTTCCCAGGACCAAAAACGGACAGAAATGTGAAAGCAAAGTCTGCATAAGAGGCTGACTCATTTTAACCACAGGAGCTTATCATGAAGCGAACTGGAGCATTGGTACTCCTGTTACATGAGATGCCAGTCCAGCACTACATAAGGGACCTTACGCTATCATGACGCTATACATACATACATACATACATACATCCGTTAGTTGACCACTCCCCATGGGGGCTTTTCAGGGCCAATTCCCACCCATCCCACCCCAAGGGAGGACATCCACAACACAGTATTCTCGTGCGTGGGAAATTAACGTCTCCTACCCCTAACCCTGCAGGAGACGGGGCCTACGGTTTATTCTTCCTTACCCGAGAAGACTAGAATATCTATCCATTTCTTGATTATAGAAAGGTAGCAAATTCTCCTCACTTACTTTAAGACCATGAGTATCGGTCCGGCCGGGGCTCGAACCCTCGACCTCCCGCGCAAAACAATCCGGCGCTCTAACCAATTGAGCTGACCGGGAGGCGGTTAGCTCAATTGGTTAGAGACTTGTATTGTCTTAAGAGTTTTGCGTCATTACGGGGCATCACACCTTTAATTCAGAGTAACAAGCGAAGGTGTCGTTGGTTTCCAAGAAGATATGTAAATAATTTGCTGTTGGGATTTGCGTTCTCAGAATACACAAAATTTGACGATTTTAGGTTAATGATAAGGAGATGACAACTAACAGAGTTTTTTTCCCCCTGCTCATTAGTCCTTTGTTTCACGCGTTCTCATTGCCGTCGCCTTACTGGTTTACGCAAAGTCCCTGTTTGGGTGTCACGACAGTTCTCTAGCTCTAAAAACGCCTTGTCTACAATACCTTCTGTTAAGGATTATTTTCTGTTCTTTCGTTTTCTAAGAGAATTATTTAAAAAAAAAAGAAAAAAAGAAAACGAGCGAACCGGAAGTTAGTTTTGCCGGAAGTTATGTTACTGAGTTATGTTATTGATTGACAGTTTAAAAATAAAAAGACCCGGATTTAATGGAGGTGTGCTGACGCCATAAACAGAAAACAAAAAATCTTGCGTGGTTTTTCTTCGTTGTTTCTTTTACGGAATTTTCAACAAGTTTGGGAGTTTGGATAGGGAAAATTTAGAAACCTAAGGATAAACACCTTCCAATTCGGCGGAGGCTGCTCCAAGAAATGCATCAAGCGACCAGCATGCAGAACGGAATATCTGAGGGCAATACAGCTGCCGTAACACAACAGGGTGTGATCACGTGACAGGAAATTGTCCCAGAGGATTTCTAATGGTTTCATGTCAAACCACCGAACCACTTCTGTAGCCAGCGGAAGAACCTTAAAATCATGACAACAACAACAACAATTTAGGAAAGGTAAAATGGTCATAAACGGAGCAGTAAATATCCTTTAAAGAAGGCCGTTACTAACGTGTTAGTGATTTTAAGTTGAGTTTGGAAAAAAATCCAAGATTGTATTGCTTTTTTGGATTCAATATCACGTGATTGCGTTACTCTCACAACTAATCAGATGCAAAACCAAAACCTTTCGCGACTTCGTCATTCTCGTTCTCCTGCGTGCTGTACTCGTGTATCACTGACACGGTCATTTTTTCCCTTTTATGACCAGTGGTCGTTTCATTGTTTGGGTTTTACCACGCTCCATCAAAAATCTCTCTGTATCACGAATGGGAATTCCTCGACAGCTTTTTATAACCTTTATTAGGAGGAGCTCTATGGGACTTGAACGTGAGAGGCGTTACGCCTTAATGGGTTGAATCAAAGTTGTTCGAACGGTTTTTTCTTCGTCAAAGTAAATTTAGTTAATACCTGTTGCCCCATTCGACGCAGTTCCCACCTGGTATCTGCTAAACATTCAACGGTCTGAAGAAATACCTAGTGAGTAAGAAACAAAACTATTTCATACATATGATGCACGATCCTCGCAGTACATAGCGCTACTTAAGCAATAGCGAAAATCAGACCTGAAAAAAATCAGGCCTGTACGGGATTCGAACCACTGACCTCTGCGATACTAGTGTAGCGCTCTACCAATTGAGCTAACAAGCCAACTGGGAGCAGGCCGTTAAGTTCATTCGTAATAAACCTATTGCTTAAATAGCGCTATCTACTGCGAGGATCGTGCATCATACGTATCTACAACCGCAGTTCAAAATATATGAACTTCCATATATTCATTGTATCTGATTTATCATCACGGGTTTACTACGAATGAACTTAACGGCCTGCTCTCAGTTGGCTTGTTAGCTCAATTGGTAGAGCGCTGCACTAGTATCGCAGAGGTCAGTGGTTCGAATCCCGTACAGGCCTGATTTTTTTCAGGTCTGATTTTCGCTATTGCTTAAATAGCGCTATCTACTGCGAGGATCGTGCATCATGTGTATCTAATACCGCAGTACAAAATATATGAACTTCATATATTTCATTGTATCTCAAAACTATTTCAGCATTATAAAATTAAAAAATATTCCAAAACCATCATCACTGCAATGTTGACAATTTCGAACTCTGATCAGCATGCTTCGAAAACGATTTGAAGGATAGGAAAAATAAAAATATTATTCCATGAAAAGTGCAGGAGAGTTATGATAATTTTAAAAGCAATCTTACTTGCGATAAGACAGAAGAAAGCGGCCCCAGTTGAAGAGCGTTCGTCCATGGAGGAACTTCGTCCCTTAAATTTCAAATTTCATATAGAGAATCAACATCAAAAATTCGATCAGAATCAATATTCCACTCATGTTACAAAGTGTACAGAGTAATAGACAATCGAGACTTACGAGACCAACGTTGATAAATTGAGAGACACCTTGTTGGATGAGTCTTCCCCTAAAATGCAAAACCCAAACACGTAAGGTCATGTATGGTGGAAACGATCCAAAAGCTGAGCGATTGAAAAATGGCCAGATCTTTCCACGCCTTGGCTGTTTTTCGCTTTATCGATCTTCCTCCCTGAACGACCGCCTGCAGCTGGCACAGGCCGGCAGTCATAGGAGAAAACACGCCGGGACAAAAGCTCGTTCTTCACATGTTGTAGTTCTCTTAAGCGTGCCTCTCCATCTCAATACCAGAATATTCTTTAAGGATGGGGTATAGTTTCGTGTCCACTCCTTATCAGTGCAAATTTTAAAGTAATATGCCATCCTCGAGATGGCACTTGAGATGACAGCATCGTAGACAGTATCAACTCATCTTAAAATTCTAATCAATAATAAGGCACGGCAATCATCTTTATAACTTATGGTGTCAATTCTAGTTCTTCAGATGTCTAATCCCGAGTTAACGCTAGACCTTTAGCAACACAAACCGGATCGAGAACTGCTCCATCCAAAAGGAGATTTTAAGCACCGGAACATCGTTTCGACAGATAGGTCCTAGGAAAATGAAATCGATATATCAAAAAAAAAAAAAAAAGAAAAAAAAAAAATGTACAAGATATTCTGCCGAGAATACGCAAACCGTTTCATGAGTTAAAAATTTTGTTGAATGCAAAGGCGATCTAGTCAAGATCTGACTGGAAACCTGTCACCTCAGAAAGTCTAAGTTGCAAATACACCTGCATATCGAGAAATACTCAACATAAGATGCCTACTCTTTCATACCTCAGAGGAGGGTTGTTCGGCATCTAAAGCTTTGGTCTGATTGAGTAATGAATTACCCTAAAAAAAAAAAAAAAGAAAACAACAGAAAAAAAGAAAAAAAAAAAGAACCAACAAAAACCAAGTTAGTGCGCGCATTGCCTAACAAAGTGTAGCCCTAAAACATATGACAACCTTTTCTAACTCTCATCGCTAACCGGAAAGGATCTATCGCTGAAGAGCTCACTCTGTAAAGCGATTTTGAAAATCGGCAAAGAATGAAACACTCACTTCAAAATTCACGGATGAATGTAAGTATCTAGGCAACTGCGTACCTACCCCTCCCCTCCCCTTCCCCAACAACAGTCAACTGATAGTAAGTTGACACGACTAACAAGTTTAGGGTTAATGTTGGGTTAATGTTAGGCTAATGTTGGGAGGGGTTAGAGCGTAGTAGTTCAGATATTGACTTAGATCCAGATTCACTCACCAGAGCAAATGTGCTTGTTTTTGGAAGTCTGAAGGGTCTCTTAGGGAAAACGTGAGGCGTTGCCACTGAGTACTGCCTGATGAGTTGTTTTGTGTGAGTATCAGCTTCGACAGCAACAGAAGCTGCTCTCCTGTCAAGTTTAAAGATGTCATAAACAACTCAAGCGTTATTAAACGTTTTCACGATTGGTTGTAGGAAAAATAAAGCTAAAGTAGTCGTAATGGCCACACGGAAAAAGGTTAAATGAAAATGACCTTTTGAGAACTCACAGTTAATACAACGGTTGGCATCAAGACAGGGAAATCGCGATTGACGGAGAGGATTGGTTGAGAAGATTACGTGAGACCTCTCGACCAATCGTTAAGCGAGATTCTTCTAGCCTTTCCCCTACATCCTCCCCACCGTCCACTCGAACTCTAAATCAAACATGGCTGCTTGAATAAACGAACGCGAACTTTTAAACATTAATTCGCCCTAATAAGACGCCAGCACTGCAGCCTAAGCGAGCCCGAACTCCTTGCTCTGGAGAGGCTGGAATAGTTCATGTTCGGGAAGATCGCACGGTAAATGGGGGGAATTTTTAGGAAATACATTTTCACAGTTATCTCTCGAAATACATGGCTTGAGAGAACTTAACTGCTAATAAAATGAAATGGTGATCTTTAAATATATTTAACACTTGGTTCATGCTTTAGCGTGCACTATCGAGTTATGGAGCACGCGGGAAGTTTGGAGGGCACGAAAGAAGCGTAAGAGTTGCCCGAGGCGATAGCCGAGGGCAACTCTAGCTTCTTGAGTGCTCTCCAAACTTCCCGCGCGCTCCATAACTCGATAGTGCACAGCTGAAAGCATGAACCAATTGTTTTAGAACATAGCCGGTGGAATTGTGCATGAAATCCGACGCAAAAAACGGACAACAATATCAGTTGAAGCGAATCGTGACGGCGCTGATGCCGAGTCTCATTTTCCTTTGTTTTTCTCTTTTTCTGCCTCATTTAAGAACTCTAGCCCAAGGGAAAAGGTCGAAACATTGTCTTCGCTTTCGGACTAGTAGGACGAGTTTGTATCCATTATTGTCGCGAAATATATTATATTTCACCGCGCTAACAATGACCGCTCGCGCGAAAAAAAAAAAAATTTTTGGCGAAGTCGGGTTTGCTGACGCTATCAGCGTGCACTATCAGGATTTTGAGCACGCTTACGTATAATGAATTTGATTTCGCGATTCTGCCAGCTATGTTCTAACATCAATTATTTCTTAAAACCCTTAAAAAATTAAAGTATCTTAAATAAAGTAAATCAATGTTTCAGATTTATAAAAACACACTTTGGTTTTGCTTTTGTGGTGAGTTTGCTTTTTCTGGTGTCCGTGCCCTGAACTGATTCTGTTCTTTCGTGGATATTTTCCAAAGAGCTGCTCTCTCCTTCCTGCAAAGAGAACATGTTCATTTTCAATCTGTCAGTCGTTCGTTAATTGATATTTTCAAATTTCAAATGTTAACTCTTTAACTCTTATAATTAATTGACGTGAAATTCTCCTAACAATAAGACACAACTACGGGGAAAACTGGTTATGCTGATAGACAAACTTGGTGCTATCTTTATACAGTACCGGTATGGCGAACGAAGAGCATGCGTAGTAATAACTTGACTAATCTATGGGGTCAAATCATCACTAAGGAAAAGCTGATCTGAATAGTTTCATCAAAACTTCCACGACAACTCATCAGAAATCTTGTCACGTACCTTAATGGTTGTTGTGGAGTACAGCATACCAGATGACGCGGAGTTTATCACACCAAAGCTATTGCTCTTTACACATAACGGATGTGATTTGGGTGCGACGTCTGACTTTGATCTGCAACAAATCCACGGCAAGAAATATCACAAACTATAACTAACCCCGCCAAACAGCTTGCAACTTTGCAGCCAGTTTTACAACTAAGTAATGGTGCTTCTGTATGGTATGACGGTAGACTTGGACCGAAAAACTACCTGTACCACCAGTCCGGGCATCACACATCAACCACACAATGGAATCTCTTAGAAACAAACTGAGGGCAGGAAAGAAGGGGGTTTAGGATAAAATTACCAGCGTCAATTCCAAGCATAGTGGAAAAAAAAAATAAATAAAAAGATAAAAACGAGAGATAAAAAGAATATTCAGAGAGGACGGTTGGGAATGGGAGGTGGATTAGCAAGACGAATTTAGAAAGTGAAGTTGTTTCCACTTACCTGTTTCTAACAAACAAAGAATGATTATGGGAAGCTTTGTTTGACAAACTAGACACAAAGAAACGTGCAAGTAGTATTAAAGTGCAAGGTACATGTACACAGCTAAAAGTGCATTATCAAGGATAGATTATTCCAGTTAGGAATTGTTTGGGAAATACGTCATTTATAAAGTCATATTGTTGCACAGTATTGGTGTTATGGTCTAGTGGTTAAATAGAAATAACAAAAAAAAAAAAAGATGTCTGCTACATGTAATGCGCCAATCAGTTCGAAGCTTCAACATCCCCCACAGGCAATCCACAGGCATTTGCCTGTCGCCCATACCCGGAGGCGTGGGGAATTTAACCCTTACCTGGGTGGGGTGGGGCATCTGAACCGGAAGTGTCAAATCTTTCCAGAGTTAAATACACTTGTTTTAATGGAGGATTTTCAAGGTAAGGAGTCTGCTTTTGTGAGCGAATGGCTTGGAAAGATAATTTTCATATCGTAGAATGATGCTTACAAGCGCAAAACTCAACATAACAGCAACACCAAATTCAATTCGAGTCTTTGCTGAATTCCACAACATTCGTTGATCACAAAAAGAATAGTTCAATAGTGGGTGGGGCATTTTAAACGCAATTTTTTCCCGGGGAATTCGAACGAGCCAATCGTCAAACGTTAGAATACCCAAGGGGCTGCCCGGGAGGGGGGGGGTAGTGTTGAAACTTCGAATTGATTGACCTCAAAGCTAACAAAAGGATATTCAAAATGAACACTGGTTGATAAAGCAAGCTGTTCAACATTGTGTGGCCAAATTCAAAAGACACCTATATATTGAGTGTTCAGATGTTCATTCTCACGTGGCATACACCATTCTTCATTTATTTAAACTCAGGTAAATTCCTGGGCCATTTGACAGGACTTTCTTGGTTGCGGTATCCCAAAAAGGGCTGTTGTTGGTTTCCAAATACAAGTGTTACCAAATACACGTATCAAATACACCTGATGTAGTTGACGCCATACCTGTTGATAAGAGTTTCATCCACTGAAGATGACGATGCAGAAGCTTTAGATACAGGAAGGACATAAGTAGGAAACACATAATGGATGTGGTTTGTTATTAAGAACTTTATAATGAGCTCATAAGCCAACAATCTTCCTTCTCTCCATTCCCAGCTCTCAGACATTAAGAAATCCGCTGAAGGTGCTGCATCATCTTTACAAAAAAAAATAGTAGTTAGTTACTTTTTAAACAATAGTATGTACATGATTTATAACGAAGAGTTGAGTAAAAATAAATTTGCAAACTCTTTAAAAATGATGAAATGAAATAATGGGCTTGTAATATAGTACACGGTAATCAAATCCTTGCAGCTGGACCTTGCAGGAGACACCATGACTGTGACAACATCAGTTATTCTCATTTGTACCCTACTCAAGACTATTATTTCTAAATACTGTTAAATGAGATGCAGTTAACATTTAACAAATTCTCTACCTGCCAACAGTTTTGCAACTTGACGAATGCTTGTCCTTGTTGACTTGTTAGGTGGCACTGGTGACATCCCAGTCTGAGCAGAAGATGAGCCACTCTGGGCCTCAGGTCCTGAATAAGAAACCAAACAAGAAAGAGATTACACCAGGAAGCTTTAGCAATGCAACATCTTCTCCATCAAAGGCTCAAAATTGAGTAATTCTCTTTTCTAGGTCCTGTACTTAGACAATTTTCAGGTGGAGTGCAAATTGGTCCAAAATCATTGTATGATTTGAAATCATAAGTGTGATTTCAGACCAAAATTGAACAAAACAAAGTTCAATTACCACTTTATTATACCAATATAACAGCTGCAACTTTTTTAGAAATAAAAGAAAAGTTTTGAGGTCAGAAGAAGTGAATTGAAGTGTGGAGCAGATTAAGTGATATCTTAGTCAACATGACTGCAGGTTTTTTAAGGCTATAGTATCAATTTCCAACATAGACTTTGGCAGAGAGACTCACCAACATTGCTTGATGAATCCACTGAGACATAGCATAAATCAGGACTTGAAATTGGACTAGGGGTGCGCATAAACGGAACTTGGCTTTCAAATCCACAAGCAACTGCATCATCTTCAGGATTTAGGGTAGTACTTGATGCAGATGACTCAAACTGACCAGGAGCATGGCTTGATTTTAGGTTTGCCATTAACAAGTCTTTCTCTACCTTCCAGTCAGCTGCTAGTCCTTGAAGGACAAGCTTTAAGAACACAGGGTTATTGCTGTCTTTAGCAACTGTAGACAAGTAGGGGAAAGCATTCAGATTTTGTTACGACATGGATTACATTTCATTACACTTTTAGCTGTAAGTCTGTTGTTTTTTGGTTTAATTTGAAATAGTTCATTTGCCTTTACAAGGCTGTGCTCTAAGGAAAATTGAATGGAGCCCAGTGCTCTGAAATTGTGAAATTCTGGGTGCCCAGCATACGTTTTGTATGAAAAAACTAAAATTCCCAAGTTGCCCAAGAGCAAAAGTGAGGTGCCAGGGGCCTCTGGGCACTGCTAGTCCACAGCCTTGCTTTACTGTTGCATTTGAGTTTACCCTTTAACTCCAGTGATCTGGCTCCAGTTGTTCAAAGGGCGGATAACGCTATCCAATGGATAAATCGCTATCCAGCGGATAAGTGTTACCAAAACATACTGCGCTATCCACCGGATAGAGATTTATCCAGTGTATAACGTTATCCATCCTTCGAACAACCGGGGCCTGATTGTTAGTTCTTCCTTCTAATTGGTACACATTTAGTTACGAAACACACTTAGTTGGGAGACCTTGGTGTTAGTAAGATCAAGATAAGAACTTCTACCCTGGTAGGTTTGAGAATTCTCATTAACTGTTAGCTGTATAATGCATGGATGTAAATGAACATTGTTTGTGCCACATTTATGGCTACAGTGTATGATCCATTTTAAGTGATTTATAACCTTACCAAGATATTTAAAGGCAACACTTGTTGCTTGCCTCACAGTGGAAGCTGGATGCATCAGGTAAAGATTTAGTGTTGAGAAATATAGCGGCCATTTGGGTAACAGATAACCTGGAGGGATATGCTGTGGGTGAAGAGAATTGAAACTGTTAACTTCAAAATGATACCACATGGTAATAAAGAAGTGGAGTTTTATCCTTTGACATCCAACACTTACCTTGATCAAGAAGATACACACTCCTAACAAGCCTTCAGCTTCGTGGGCTTTGAGGAACTTAAAGTGTTGTCTAAACACTGCATGGTGGGGTAACTGGATCAAAACAAATTAATTCCACACCTTGGTAAAGCTAAACAAAAACTCTCAATACTCTAAATGAAACTTTTGGATACGGGCATCCTCCAAAACATGCAAAGGATACAAGCTTAAGGGGGTACCCATAAAAATCTAACCACAGGTCATATCTCTGATAGGATTTGTTCCATTTTCTTTAACAAGACTGAATTGACAAATTTTTGAGGTGGTAAAAGCAATGTAAACATTTGTGCTAGTGTATCACCTGACAATGCACTTATTTGATCTGGGAAGTTAATTGTATCAGGGCATGAAGTTTGTACAGTACATGGTAGTTGGTTTTCTAGGTTTCTACAACATTTAAATTCACTATGTTACTATGGATAATAAATCAAATTTACATGCTTCATGTACCTCAGTTATGTCCTCAGTGATATCCTCACTGCCTTCTTGTGTTCCATGGCACAATCTGTTGATTACTTCTTGGAATGATGATAGTGCAACCTACAAATAAAATTTACTGCAAAATATAGTTACTGTACTAGGTTTGCAAATTTTATTCCTCTTAGCTTCTTATACTTAATGTTTTCAAGTTTTAATTTTATGACTTTATACTACAAGGAAATCTAGGTACAGGTGTACATGTACTGCAAAAAGTGGTCCTCACCTCAAACTCACACCTTGACAATATTGCAGATATTGCTTTAGTTGAATGTTCCCTGATGTTAAGTTGTGGATGAACAAGCAGGGAGAACAGAACAGAGTGCACAGAGGACATGATGTATTCTGGCAGCGATGTCAAAGTTGTCAGCCCAAACTAAAACCAATAGTTAAATATTGATATTACAAACTCACTGACCAGTACAGCTGTACATGCATTTACATTTATTTTCAAGATACATGTAGAGTACGTTTCTGTTGTTGAAGATAGTTTCAGTATCTATCCAACAAATACATCACTATCCAGAAAATAAGTGTAGACAAAATGTACAGGGCTATCCCACCCAATACAGCTTTATGCAGTGGGCAGTAAGATCCACCCTTAGAACAAATGGGGACTGTACTCCAGAATTTAAGTCTTATTACCTTGATCAGGCACAACATGCATGGTGGGTGTTTAAGTAATTTACTAAAACTTTTTCCTTGTAAAGCAAGAAGGTTTCATTACTTGTTTAAGTATCCACAATGACTATCATATGATGCAAGATACTCATGTTAGCTATATACTTGCATTGAAATACAGAGAAATAAAATAGGCTCCTGATGTAAAGGATCAATAGTTTTTGCCCTTGGAGAGTGACATAAAAAATTATCATCAAATGAACCATCTGGCCCTGCTCCACAATCCCATACAAAACCATAGTGAAAGCTTACAAGTGTAGTGCCCGGCCAGTTGATGTAACCCAATTCAGAAAATGCCTTCCCACCCCATGGCACTTGTACAGCTTTGGTGCAAAAAGAAAAAAAATGTTCCCTGTTGTTGCAAAACATGAGAGACAACAGAAATGAGGCCATGAATCATGATCTTGAGCCAAATATTTCCCCTCCCGCCCTCCCAATCAGTCAATAAGTTCATAATACTGAGAGATAAACCAAAATATGGCGTGACATTTTTTCAACCAATATATTCCTCCCATCTCCTTGTGTGCACTTCTTTATACATGGATGAGGCTTCCTAGCTACTGTAAGTAACCTGGAAACAATTTGGTGACTTGAAGGTTGTGATGCAACCACCGACCTTTAGCATGTATCGAGGTCCCTCTGAATGTGTAGACTCCTTCTCAAGTGATACAACTCCACTCCATAGAAATTGGCACACCACGGCAGTCATGCCTGGAAATTGAACAAGGAGCAAATGCAATGCTGAAAAACACAATTACTACTAAAAAATTCACAGTGTAAAAAATTAATGTAATACAGTGTATATGATTTGTAAAGAAAAACCAATAAAATTCAAAACTCACACATCACTGCTCCCTCTTTGGCCTGCCAGGATGTTTCCTTTCCCAGACATATCTTAAATGGGAAAATTGGCAAATGCAGTAAGAATACTATGTGTATACTGAATTTAACATAAACCATTGTATTATCATGGACCATTTGGTTGCAAAGATGACAGCCAATGACAAAACTGACTGTCAGAATCAGTGAACCATCATCAACTATAATGGCTATTTCATCATGGCTTTAAATTTTATCAAAAAAAGGATAAAAAAAGGAACTGCATTCCATCTCTAGCCAGATTACCTATTTGAAATATTTATTCTGTAGAACTCAAAATCAGTTCTCTCTGCTGTCTACCAAATATTTATGGATCATGATAGGTACTTTCAACCGATAGAACAGTCAATACATTGGTCATGAGTCTGTCAATACTCAACCAACATGTCAGTTGACACTCATCGACACTCAGTCAACACTTGGTTGATGGCATGTTCTCTCCTCAGCAGAAACATTCCACAAGCGTAAGATCGTCAAGGGGCTAATGATCCAACAATTCGTCCCAGTTTGAACAAACAAGTCATTTCTTATGTCTCCAAACTTTTCCCATCGGGAATCACATAAGATATATAGGTATGTACGGACAGTCAACACTTTCAACCCTGATGATGGCAAACAGCCGAAAACGTTTAGTTTTAACATTTTAATAATTTTTCTTAATCTTTTTAGCCTTGTATATATAATATCTTTTATTAAGCGAACATTATGGATACTTGGTTGATTGTCGGTTGACACTCGGTTGATTGTCGGTTGACACTCGGTTGATAGCTTGTGACATTTTGTCAGTAGTCGGTCGATAGTTGGCCAATACTCAGTCCACACTTGGTTGGTAGTTGGCCAACTATCAACTGACTATTGACCAAGTGTCTACCAGCTATTGACTGAGTGTTGACCAAGTGTCAACTGACACACTGGTCAAGTATCAAACAACTCTCAATCGATATACCGGTCAAGAGTACCTACAGTAACATGATCCATATTTGTTATAATCTTAGCTCTCAGGATTTGGACAGACGTAACTCAGGCAGTGCTTGCTTTTACATGTAATGTTTCTTTTTCTTATTGTCACTCTTCATCAAGTGTAGAAGACTTCTAGTGTAGTTTCACTCTTTGGTGTAAAAGGTTTAAAGTTGTACATGTATACATACCACATGTGCATATACAGGGTTCGACATCTCCACTAGCCCGGTTGCCCGAGGCTAGTAAAAATTTGGTCAGGCTAGTAAAAAAAAACATGTTTAATAGCCCGCTGGCTAGTAGAAGAATTGAAAGAAATAATAATTAGTTTACTTGAAGTTCACAGTTGATTAAAAAAAAAACAATAAAGTTCAAATTTGAATGATAATACCAATAAAGAAGGCATAAGCCTTTCATCTACTGGTGTCTTTTTTTGTCTTGTGTGTCGATCGTAAATATTGCTAGATCCCAGGCTCTGAGCTTACCAATGTTGTGATGCTTTGCATAACACCTTGCACTTGAAGCATTTGTACTATTCTTTATTATTTTAAAAGACCTTGCCTATAAGTTTGGAGGAAGGTTTGTGTGTTTGGGGTTGAAGTAGACCTCGAGGGAAACTGATCCGGGCTACCAAGTTGTGTTTCGGGCCAGTAAATTTTAGAAATCACTAGCCCAGTGGCTAGTAAAGCAGGTAGCCAGGTGTCGAACCCTGATATATCATGTAGTAAGTAGAAAAAAACCTTAGTTTCACTCCAACACTGTAGCTACCTTCACTAAGCTTTGATAGAATTCTTCCACTTGTGGCATTGTAAAAAGTTCCAAAAGTTTTGAAAACTTTGCCACACAGGTGTTCCTGATTGCTGACCAGATATCAGTGATTCCGGCCAAAACAACATCCTTGACTAAAGGAAACACTTTGCTATCCACTCCATTAACTGAGCTTGCAAGCTTTAGCCAGTCCATGATATGTACAAATGTCTGATTCCTAACCACTGGCATGTTATGAGCTGAAAAGGACAGAAAAAAGTATATGTATCCCACTTTTGTCACCTTTACAAATCTGACATTTAGGAATACAACTGATATCTATCAGAATAGATGGCCTCACAGTCTACCTGCAACTCTTGAAGAAAATATCTCTTTTTTGGCTTACCTTTAGTAACTGTATATTTAAAACTTTTCAGGAGATTTCCTGTTAAGTTAACCTGGGCAAGATACCTGCAAAAGAAAATATGCATAGCTGACATCAGTTAACAAACTACTAAACAGCATTTTTTACCGGCTGAGAAAACAGAAAGGGCCCAGTTAACTTACTAGTATTTGTGTTGATATTTCTTAATATAACCAGATAATCTGTTTGCACAAGTCTGTTAGTCTAAGCTAAAGCTGTATAAACAATACCATCTAAAATCTACCTCTTCAACCAAAAGCACTTTGCACATTTGACTTGAGAAGAAATCTATTTTGGGAGTTGAGCCTTTACACCTTAACATGAGCATGCTTATTCTCCATAATGTTCTCTCTATATTTCCTAAGGTGCTGACAGGAGTATTTCTGTAACAATCAAGACTGAGGTTCTTTGTCATGTATGATACAGGGGTGATATTGTAAGGAGAAATTAGATGCTACTCACCCTTAAGGGCTAATGGGTTTAAGACAGGATTATGACTTACAGTTAATAGTTCCTCAGTTCCTAATGGCACATTACTGCGTAAGTGATATAAGAGGATCCTTCCAAAAGGAACTCTAAGTCTGGAATCGCTACCATTCTTCAATGGTAGGCTCTCTGGCTGGGTTGCATAAAGATACCAGCCAGCAAGTAACAAACTTTGCCTCTTTCAATGAAGGGTTTAAACAACCACACCACTAATAAAATTGTGTTAGATGTATATCAGCTGGAATAACTAGATACCCACTTTTGTCTATACTTTTCACCAAGACTCATTCTTCAGAGTTTGAGACAAAAACCCTGTCAAGGGTGTGATAAATGAAAAGGGAGTTCAAGACAGTACATGCAATAATTTCTTTCTCTAATTTGACCAGCTGGCTTTAATTCTGTCTCCCTTCCACAATTTTCATCACTCTGTTGAGCACACTGACTAGGAACCAGGATTCTAAATATAAAAATATCGCTAAGATTTCAACATAATTATGCCTTTTGCAGAAAAAAAGGATAAAGGGGATAGACAGTCAAATGGAAATTTTTATGACCCCTTAAGGCAATTTTTCAATTGAAATTTTAACAAAACAATATTTCACTCAAATAAGATTTGCATAAATTTGTTAAAAAGTGTCAGACCGTTATTAAGTGCACTTTTCTAGAAGACAAAGATCGATCTTGACTACGTAATCTCCAAATGGATCAATATTTGGACATACTTCTTAGATTATCATCCGGGATGGGTGCGTGAAAACCATACCAATTTGCACGAAATTAACGTTAAAACAGCGAAAATGTTTAACAAATTCGGAGAGATTTAGATTAAGTGCTACGGGTTTCACACAGACGATAGACATGCGATTTTGTAATTAGACCATGGGTAAGCTTACGCAAAGCGTAAACTGCTCGTCCAGATTTAATGATATATGTCTCTTCTTAGTACTCAACAAGATGATACGTTTCTAAATTTGGCAATCAGAACTGGATTTGATAACTAACCCATTTCCCTTTGAATCAATACTGGTAGTAACCTGAAGTTTGTCGGTTTGCTGATAGATTTGGCTCTATTTCTCCGACTTCCCTAAACGATAAATTTAAATCATGAACATACCACTTCAGAAATTCGTCGAGTAACTCATTGAGCTTCGCTTTAAACTTGGATTCATCCTGAATTCGAACAGACCCAGACGATCCCCTACGAACTAAATGCTCATCTGCTTCTGCATGTAAACCGTCTATGTTCGCGGTAAATTCTGACCAACCAAATCGTCGTTCGAAAAGGTAGAAAGTGAAGGAATCAAGGTCTTTTTGGGAATGTATACAAGTTTCAGGTGTTTTGGTTGGGAAAGGATTTACTCTGTCATCGAAACCTGTGCGAAGCCACTCTTTCTCGCAATCATCCTCATCTAAAGACGTTTTATCGTCTGTGGGAAGAAGCGTCCTCCTCAATTCTTTTAAAGCAACGATTTCTTCCTCAGCGCAAGAAGCGTTTTGCAGAGCGATGACCCTACGGCCAAAACAACACTCCGACGAAGAGCTTTCGTCGTCAACCATTATTAAATCTTCAGGCAGATTGAAGGCTTGGCTCTCATTATTAATCACCAAGAGTGATCTGCTGTAACCAGGTGTCCTTGTGTATGTGTCACAATTACCTCAACATAAAAGCGGAAAATCAATTTCGTCAAAACAACAAAATACCGCCATTTTTCGTATCCTCTGAAAATTTATTCTACCACGTGATCTTATCGTTGAACGACTTTTGACGGCTATTATTCGGCAACCTATCGTTTGTCCTCGTAAACTTCTCGGCTTGATTGAAGGTACAAGGGCCGCGAGCGAGCTAAGACCTGTCAATGTTAAAGACGAGGAAACTGCCAGAAAAATCTCTAGCGATGATTCAGAAAGGATCATGGTCAGAGATACATCATTTAAAATATGTTTTACTTCATAACAGAAATCTCTGGAGCAATCTAAAAAAACAAAATAATGCAATTTGGGCTCAGAGTTCCTTTCAATAAAATCTACTCACAGATATAGTCTGCGATCTACCAGCGTGAGACTAAGGATTTGAACTTTTGAAGATTGGTTCGTTCAAGTTCCTGTCTCTGTGCAAAAATTGCGTTCAAATCCTCCCTCTCAGGCGCAATTTCTTGTGGAACGATTCTCTGCGTGATTAACCTTAGTTTTTGGTGCTGCTATTAGTTTTTTCGCTTGTAAGCATTTTTGACATTCCACGATGAAAACATTTTCTTCCTAACCATTTGCTCACAGAAACAATCTTTAGTTTTAAAACTCCTCCATATTCCGCTGGTTCAAATTTTTCTCCCCACCCAGGCAAGGTTCAAAATTCTCACCCCCGGGACATGGAAGACGGCAAGAGTACCATTATAACCCCATACATTAATTAAATGCCTTATTTCAATCCTTCTCTCCAATAAGAAAATAAAAGCATGCAGCCAAATACTCTGCTATAAAAATGCGAAAAAAAAAAAAAAAAAAAAAAAAGGAGACGAAGACAACAAAAAGTACAGTTTCTAAAACAAATGAATAAAGGCTGATAGTTTCGAAAGAAACTGTTTGGGGCTGCGTCGGTGGGAGTAACGAAATAATTTGTATATATCAACAAAGTTGAAGTGGTAAATTGGCCACCGTAACGATTACAAAACCTCTCTAAATCGTTGTTTATTCAGCAGTCTAGGATACAAAAAATTACAAAATCGCCAAAAAACTTTCTTGTCATAGGGACTGTGTCTGTTTACACCTGTTCAGCAACGTTCCATGTACAAATTTACAACTTGACTCTTCTGTGTTCACTCTCGGCTCTCAGCGTTATCTCGGGGCGGTGCCTGTTTCTGCTGCATACAGCTGCGAGCAACAGACTCGAACAACCTGCAGGCAGGATATGTACAAAGTTATTGGAAAACCATTAAGCAACATAGGTCTCTCACCGATGGTACGAACTAGTCCATTCATCATAACAAACCATTCCGTTTACGATCAGAATTATCCCACAAGATCAGTAATGAGTTTTACATAATTATCTTTGGGCATCAAAAATAGTGCTGTTTTCCTTTTTTTTTTTTTTACAACGACCGTACAAATTCTCACGCGCTTATTGGTCGAGAGCCATTGTCAATAAGGTTATAGATCATCAAAATGACGTATCATGTCACGCAATGCTCAGCAATCTGGCGGTAGACTACCAGACCGTATTCAATTTCCATGTGGGGCACGAACAGTTTCTCTGGATCCACGAAGAATCGAAAAAACGATGCAACTTTCGGGCGCCTTTTTTTTGGTTTACCAAAATGAATGATGTAACAGCTATAAATATGTGACATTTACACCACGTATCTGAACGTTAAGACATCACGTGCAACCATATTTTCTCAGCTTATCGGATAAACGCTTATTCTAAAGGAGCAGCGCTATAATCACAGACGAAATTTAATCTTACTTTTCGATCTCTGGGGCACAGTGAACAAATTCGTGCGTCCAGAATTTGTACTGGTGATTCTTTATGAGCTCAATGAAGGTGATCAGCAGTCCCCACGGATGAGGTCGGTTCACGATCAAACGCTCCAGCAATACTCTGAAAAACAATAAAATTGGAACATCGTTAAAATGTTTGCTTATAGTCATCAAATTAATCAAAGATAAGTTAAGGAATCCAGGGCGACAAGATATCGAGTAAATAAAAAACTCCTATCTAAGCACTTCTTTAAATAATTCAGCGCAGGAGACAGGGATCGTTTACCGATGAAGTAAGAGTTAGGGATGAAAATTTGCACAGAAACGCGTCTTTTTTTCATTTTCATTTTCCATCTCGTCCGTTTTACGAGCAAATCAAACGTCGCGAAGAATCAGTTTCAGCCAAAGCCTCTTAGATTTGTAGAGTAAAAAGGATGCTGTATTCGGAACAAAATGGTTTGAGCGTAGAGCAAAAAATGATAGTTTTGGGAAAATCTGCACGCACCTGGTGATCTGTTCCTGAATGGCTTCTGTGTTTGCTTCAGCGAAGAGATAAAGCAGAACACAACTGAAGTAATGAGTGTGGCTGTTCGGGTACCGCAGCTGATTTGCAATCGCATTTAAGAATAGGTATCGACCTGGAGAAGCAAAAATAACTTTGTCATCCATTAGAGTACCCCATGCTACAGCACTTCAAGGCGCTTTGCGATTACTGCCAAGTGTCGCAAAACTAAAAAAGGACCACAGATGCCGTTTAAAAGAAAGAAAAATCGAGGAATACATCATACATACCAAAAAATACCAAAAAATACCAAGCCGTTTGAAAACGAAAAGGTCAAAATATATACCGAACTACATCTAAGCTGCAGAATTATTAAGGTGAGATGAAGTGTCGCTTTGAATTCACTGGTCTTAACTGAACTGTAGTGTCTCCCTCTGTTTCGGATCGCCATTTTGCAAACTAAAAGCTTCGTAGCCCGGCAGACAAGATGTTGCAAACGACTAGACACAGCCGGCTGTATGGCTTCCTCAACCGGCAGGCCATTTTCTTAGCTATAACACTGAACATAGTTTCTACACCAATCACTGGGGGCTATACAACAAATCAACCTAATCCCAATTAAACAAATCCTCTGTAACAAAAACATTCTCACGGTTTCCGCTCAATGCAATTCGACTGCAGGTCAAGTCTGTACCTTCAGTATCCAAATCTACAGCCAGATTTTGGAAGATGTCCATATGCGACGAATGAGTGATGGTTGACATGGATGGGGTACCACTCTTACTGTGAATATAAGTAATGGCTTGGGTTCCGACATAAAGGACCAAGGCATTCATCAAAGGAACGTTGTAGCGCGTTCCAGCTTCATTGGATACCTAATGAGACAAGATATAATTAAACAGAACACTTACACTCACAAATCACAAAAGGTACTTTGTACTTTCTTCAGTTGTAAAAGCGGATCAAAGAATGCTCCTGTTGCTCTTCCAAGTCATTGCTACAGCTTCCTACAAAACCGCGGTGACTTCATCACTCAATCATCATTAACAATGCTTCCACTGCGATTTCATTCCAACCCTCCCTTGCATCTTTTCTTTTCTTTTTTTAACACAGTCATTTATAAAACCATAAAAATCGAAAGGAGAACAAAATATTACCTGCAAATGCGTTCTGAGTTCCGTCAGGAAGGTTACTGGAGCACGCGTCTTCAGATACGAATCTAACTCCTGTACAAAAACAAAAGAAAACAAAACAAATTTTGAGCTAAGATGAAATTGTAAGTTGTATTAAATAACACAGACTTCTCAGAGCATTTTACCTTCTTGAAGGTGGCAGGCTGGATAGCAGAGGCAAAGTTCGTCAGGATACGTGGCGAATGAGCGATGTCAGTCAACAAATCAACCTGTGTTAGCATAGTCAGAAGGAAAGAATTAACAAGGACTTAAGGCCATGTACCAGAATTTCAGACACTGTGACAAATGGAGATATTGAGAATCAAAAACAGTCCGCGAGTCCTTAATTTTTAATTTAACACGCTCTGTGGTTTGTCAAGAGAGGGCGTCCCGCTCTCTCACCTTACCACTCTTTTCCCGCCCCTCAAGCAGATGTCTTGTTTTTTCTTCAACTTCTTAACAGTTTCTTGTGGTCTTTCTATGTTCTGATTGGGTATTTTGCTTGCTTCGCTTTTGTTTTAACGCCGCTCAATTGAAAGGCGCTCAAAGCTTGCAAATCTCGTTGAGCACTTTAGTAGCTTTATTTAGTACATATTATCATGCAACCTTTCCGCACTAATTTATTGAAGATAAGCAACAGAGATGTTATATAAAGGAATGCCTAATCTGCGCCAGCTTTTTACCTTCAAGTTTGGCGTGAAGGGGTCTGGGAGTCTCATGTTTCGAGGGAAAGCACTAAGGATAAGATTCCTCATCTGAATACAGTTGGGAGGGATGACGTCACAGAAACTGAAGTGGTAGTCACATAGGAACTCTGGGAAGTCATGAAGCAGGACCAACAACACGCGTAATGTACCCTAAATATGGTAACGAAGAGAAAATAACGATGAGTTAACTAAAGCACAAAATTCATTTGAAATCTATCAATAATACCAGATTACTGATTTTGTCGCCTGTTGTACTAACCTTGTAAAGCAAATGAGTCTGTTTAGCTAACTCGGCGTTTCTCAGGAATGGAGCCAAAAACTTGAAAAGATCGATTAGCAGCTGCTGAAACAAAACCCAGCCCTAAAAACAAATAAATGAACATAAACTTTAACTCCAAGCACGACCAAAACATCGTGAAAGGAGGGTTTGTGGTAAAGGAAGAGGGACTTTTTAAACAGCACCTTAGTTACTTAAGTGCTCCATTACGTTTTTTTTCCGAGTTTAAAATCTGTTTAAATGAAGATTGTTGGTGACAATACTGCATGCTTGCATTCGGCGTCGGGTTAACCAAGGTATTAATCCAATGATATATCATCGTCCAAACATGGTACGTATTGCAGAACCTCAAAACATTTGTTTTGTAAAAGATTTGTTTGCCTCTCCTCTTGCCATTACGTGCTGCGTAATGGACGATTTCTGACCACGTTACATCAAATTCGTACGTTGCTTTCTGACCTCACTTACCTTCTGCTGCGGTGTGTTTAGAAGCAGCTTGGACATCAGGAGACGATGCGATATGAGCTCGAGCCAGGCGTACGCGAATCCTGGTGCACGGGACGGTCGGAGGGCATGGAACACAGTGCTAACACAAACAATATTTTAGATGTTTAGATCTTAAGAGTGAACACTACGTACTTTGTACTTTTAAAATAAACCTGAGATTTTAGCGGAAAAGTCCTGCAGTCACGGTAATACACATTTAGAAGTAATAATCGTGATTAATAGATGATAGATTCTAAATCATGATTCGAAACAATTGTTTTAACGAACTCTAGAGATTCACATCAGGGGTGAATCCTCGCTTACCTAAAAGTTTGCAGGACCTGGAAATTTATAGCCTCGAGGATGGGCTCTGGTTGGTTTAGTTCCACAAGCAGCATAATAAAAATTCTGTGATAAGGCAGCTGTTGAAACTCTGTGTGACGAATCTCGTGATCTTGGAACAACACCGTAGCGACTGTGCCAAGGACCTATTACGATAAAAAACATCATTACGAGATTTTATCTTGACAAGAGCAATCATCGAGAACCACAAGTCGGTAAAGCAATAGTGACTTACTCTGCTGAGGAGGTTAATCTTTGTCACGTTGTTCGAGGCATCTCCTGAGTGACGTACGAGGAGCGCTATCAAACGACAGTAAGCATCCAGGGTGTTGTGACACTTAGCCCGCGCCATGGTGGGGCTGTTGGGCTGAAATTGGGAAAGGAAAGTAACGAGATAGGAAAACTATTAAAATGCGTGGATTAAACCCAACGCGACTGATAACTAGACTTTCACAAGTAGTGTGCAATGGATTTGTCTTTAGGTCTTCAAAAGTGGATGATACCCTCTTAAAACTTTTAACCATTGAAATGAGAGAAGCTAGTCATGTTACTGCGCCGAAAGACAACATGATTCTGTTTCGGTCATTATAACCCTACGGTTTCTAGAAGTTTGCCTCGACCAGATCTCGATTTAAGATGGGAGGAATGCTACGACATAGCCTTTTAAAGAATTCCTGTACAAGCTTGACACTTATTGAACGGTGCTGCTATGCACACAGAGCAAAAAGTAAGTTCGCCGAATTATAGGCACGCAGAGGTTGCCAACCAAATCAATCACAGGAAGTTCAAATGACAAACAACTTCTTCAAGTGTTCTTTAAAATGTTTTTTCCAGATTGCATTAAGTTTATCTTTTTCCGCTTTGTGATTTTCCTAGAAAACACGCAGCAACCTGTCAACCAATCAGATGCAAATCTAAAGCCACCTGGGAATCATTGACTCCTTACAATGTTCAGCTTTGCTGTGATTGTTTGTGGTGCTTACGTTAGCTCTGGCTCAGTATGACAAGAAATAGTACAGAGCTTTACGAATAATCCTTACATGATCTCCCAAAGCTCTGTACGTCACCTCCACACACAGCTCAGTACTGATTCGGAAAAACCTTGTGATTAGATCATCAGTTCTAAGAATGCCTTGCTGATGAAGCTACAATAAATAGAAAAAAAAAAAAACAAATACAGAAGCAACTGTTAGCACCTAAATTCCTTCATCTAATCAATCATTTTCGTAGTTTGGAGACAGGACTAACTTCAGGTATTTCTTCTTACTATGATATACTATTGACGACAACGAATGACGTCTGCTATTTTCTCTTGACCACAACAACAAACATACAACAAAGATTACGAGACTGACCAGGGCAACGAATGTTGAGAAGGCCTTCTCGCTTTCCTTTCCTGCTCCAGGCTGGTGGCAGAGGCGAACCCACTCTCTCAACAAGTACTCCACCTAAAAATCAAGTTACGGATTAAAGACACTAAGGGAACATAAAAAACGACACTAAATTCCGTGTTCATCCTCTTAAAATCATACTAAACAAAAGTAACTACATCACCGTGGTTCTCACAGGTTTCAATTCATTACTCGCACAGCTCTATCACAGCATCTCTGTTACCTTTTCGTGCAGACCAGGTGGATCTTCGTAACCTTGGAAATGGGAGCTCACACCTGATGACACACTAGAGGTCAAAGATGTAGGCCCTCCAGGTGCCTTGTTGTCACCCATTTCGTGATGCCCTCCGCCGACAGACTGGGAAGGAGGGCCATTATGCGAGGCTTCCAACAAAGACGACAAACTAGAAGATTGTGAAAAAAAAACCAAAAACAATACAACATCAGGGAGCGACTTGATTCAAGTGTCGAGAGTATTCCAGGACGTAGTGGATTCTTTTCAGCTGACTAACAGCGTTTCACAATCCAAAATGTATTCTTTTAAAATGAAACACTTTTGACAGGTGAATTTTAACAGATGTCATAATATACATGAAAAAATTACGCGCGTTTGGCTGAAAACGAGTGCATTTTCAGGTAACACGAGTCCAAAGTTGTAACACGAGGGAAAATTACAAAAAGCGCGCTCGCACTGTTCAAATTTCGTCTGTCTTGACTTTCTGTGATGCTTTTTTGCATGTAAATTATTAACAAGTAATTACATGATTTCTCGTGCAATTTGAGGTAAATTTTTAAATTTTTCAGACTACAAATTTCACTCCCCCTACAGGCTTGCGCAATTTTGTTGCTTTTGGAAAATTTACTCGTGCTCACTTGACATCAAATCGCACTCGAAATCATCTTATTTCCTACACATAAAATACGCACCCTTCATTATTCTGCCTGCTGTGAGCTATCCTCGTTAGAGCTTCAATCGTGTGATAAAGATCATTCTACAATTAAAAGAGACAGTAAAATTATCACTTAAAATTCTAGCTATTGTAAGAGATATAGAGCTCGGAAAGCCGAACAATCCTTGCCCAGCCACATTCTCCTTTTCTTTATTCCGCGCGTATCAAATCTAACAACATCGACCAAGATGAAAATCTTTGGTAGTGTGTGTTGATACTTTGCGACTACAACTGAAACAACGTTTACCTCTGTAACATACGGGCTGTGCTTCTCATCGGATACGTATTTAGCAAGCTGAATAGCAAAGTGAAGTGCCTGAAGATTGTGACCGTTGTCAATACACTAGAAACAAAACAAACAAAAACCGTCAAGTCAGGTAAAAGAAAATCACTGTTACAAAATTGTTCTTGAAATTTTAAAAAAGCAATTTTTTAAATGAGAGCCAAACGTCATCCGAGATTGCATGGGTGTTCCTTGCCATTGCTATGCGATTGGTTGAAAAGAGCCAAGCTACACTCTCCACCATTCAGATGCAAAACCAAAATCAATCGCAACTAACTCATTCCCGTTTTCCCGCGCTCCTGGCAGTTTGATTGTTTTTACAATGAATTCTACTTGGCTCTGTTAAGTTTACTTTGTTCAGTGTGGCATTCGTGCTGTAATTAGGTTAAGGTCATCAGTGCTTCCTCGAAATACACTCAAGAGGAAATCAGTGACAGCAGATGACCACACATAGCTACCACACCTGAACGAGATGAAGATCAAACTCTCTCATGTTGATCAAGTGGCTACGGATCAGAGTGTCGATGGCGTCTACGTTAAACTTCAAGTCAGGAGGACAATCACACACGAACCTGAAAACAAATTAAAAAAAAAACAAAACAAAATTAGCTGTCATGACGCCACATCAAGTCATGGCGTACAATCCCCAGATTTTTAAGGGCAGAAAAGGGAAGTACGCCAACTCTTCCCGTGTGTAAATGCTAAATCCGTGACTTATGACCAAAAAATTCCTGATGGTTGTGCAAGAGAAACTGGTGTTTTATCCTAATATTAACTACTTCTGTTGTCTCATTGACAGTGTTTTCTACTTGTAATAAAAACCTACCTACCGATCAAACAACGTCAACTTGAAGACGCCAACCCGTAGTAAAGGCCGTGTAAATTGGAAATAATCACTTCTCATATAGAATGGAAAACAACGTTATGAACAGTTCTTGTTACTTACTTGGTTACGTGTCGAGCGGTCCACATGGGTCCGTATCCTCTGGGGTCTTGAAGTCCTCTAAGCACTATCAGGTGACAATCACGATATCTTAGAGACAACTCTGCATCAGAAGCTAATGGTGCAACACCTTCAAGTAGACCTTCCACAGCCTAGAACAGAAGAAATGAAAAAAATACGCCGGTTTTGTTCACATTTGACATAGTCTAAGCTTCAAAAGAGGTTGAGGGATTTAGCGTGGAAAAGCAGTAAGCAACTCGAGCTCATGTTGTAGAGTTTCCTGTTAGTAAGAGTGACAGCATCTAATCTGACAACATATCAATGTCTAGCTCCACAAACCTTGTGTAACAGCCTCAGAGCAGCAATGTTGTCTCTTGATATCCGCGCCTGCACTACAGCGTCCAGCAGGCTGTGTATAGTGACGACATGCTGATTGTTGGGTGGAGCGATTATGGCGTGAAGATGTTGTTCGATTTCTGCCGCGCACTTGCCCAGAATCTGTACCACCTCTTCAGGCATAAAGGCCTGGTACATAAACAAAAGAAAAAAAGGAATAATATTGATTACCATTCCATGCATAACTTAACTTCTTTTCATCCATAGGAAAAGCTGAGTGTACTGCTTATGACAGGTACTGCTTCATGCCACTCGACATGAAGGGATGGTTGAAAAAAGCTGCCTCGTTGAAATGAAAGCTGGGTGCTAAGCGTATTCCCCAAATGGTGGATAGCCAGACACCAGCAAAAATACTTGTCACGTGGCTAACAAATCTGTGCAATCCAACCAACCGTGAGTCGCCTTTCAGGCATTCATCAATGCTGCATAGATAATTGGTGGACAACGAGAATAAAGGGAGGGAGGTTTTGATCAATAGCTACCAAAGCGCTCGAGAAGCCAGTAAAACAACTGCTACAAAGCCGCTTCAGAATCCTCTCGAGAGTGCAAAGAACCTACCGTAACGCAGTTTGGGAGTAATCGATAGTTTCACAGAAAAATTTTCAGTCTCGACAGCGGTGACTTTGTGTTGTTTAAGCTCGTCATTTCAATTCTAGAAAATTAGCCCCTGGCAATATTGGGGTTTTCTTAACAACTCCATAAAATTACCCAATTGCCAATGCGTGAGTACCATCAACATTAAGATTGTAGAATTGCTCCACATGACTTTGAAATCATCTTTATTAAATTCAATTAAAATGTCTCAGTGCAATCAAAAGTTTCTAACTCACCTCAGCATTGCCGAGTATTCCGTGTTCGTACTGGACAGGTTTTGGCAGAGGTGGAGTGGAGATAGCTTCGCCTGCAGTAGGAGGTTGGAATCCAGGGATACTTCGTGCAAACTCTTCATACACAGCTGTTTGACTGGCGTTCACTCCACCAACCTGTCAAGGATTAGCAACAACAAGTTATAAGCAGGTGTCGTGTGGATATAACTCTTCGGGTGAAGATCGTATTAAGATTTAGCCATAACAATTGGCTTAACCAGTTTGTAGCTCGCATTCCAGTCTCATTTCGTAGCCAAGATACCAATCTACTTTGTGAATTCAGTGTGGTCTACAAGCTTGAAACGAGAGTTACAGACATCACAATCCATCTTAGCTTACCTTTAGTCGAATCTGTTCAGGCATGCGCTCTGCCTGATATGTTAAAACCACTGGATCACAGTACCGCCGTCCCTCACTGCGAGCATGGCGACGAACGTCAAATTCCTGCAAAACACATTAATCCATGTAAAGCAACTTGGTTATCCTCAGAACTACCGCTAATACCTCAATCAATCACTCAGACACAAACAAAAACAAATCAGTGCGTAGTCAAGTGTGTTTTTAGACCTTGGAGCGGTTTACTATCATTCAATTTCAGTTCTGATTGGTTCCTTGTGACGTGTATCTTTGTAATCACTGGCCGCTTCAATTGCCTCTGTTTTGTTTTTATCGGGGCTCAATCGCAGTGCGTTCTTTAAAGCGTATTGTACAATACGTGTTAAAAATCCCAGTCTACAACCACACTCCTTACTGTTGTGAGTCGTTTGTCCATCTCGGGTAAAGCTTTCTCTACTGCTGTCTTCTGAATGAACCCACACGCCAGTTCCGTGTTTTCCTCACTGATGACAGATGCAGCTTGTTCAATCAAATCCTTTTGTTGCTGGTTAGCACCCTGAAGTGAAAGATTTTGTTAGAAAATTCTACACAATGTGTTCCCTCCGAATCCACCCCCCTGAATAGGATTCTCTGTAAAATAAATCTCTTCCAGATTATTGTTAAACTGTACTGATGTCTTTTTATTAGAGTGATGATTCTTGGCCCTTAACGTATTGCTTCGATGAGTTCTTTGACGTCCTGAGAGTTATTTCAGAGACAAAAACCAACAAAAACAAAAAATCGAGGCACAAGATTTGCTACCTGTGTTCCTCCCGGGCTTTTTTATGACAACCTTCAAATGATTCAAGCACTTCGCTTAATCCTATCCCGCTGGTTTCAATACTCACTCTCAGAGCAGCCTGGAAGTTCGATCTAAGATTGTTATTGATGCTGATAAGGAGCGGTTCCCTGCACGTGATCAGAGCCATGCCTGCTGTCATGAAGCGGACCATGTGATGGGCGGCGGCTCTCATCCGGGACTCTTCAGGATCCAAGGCAAAATCCTTTGGAGAGACAAACAATCCAGTTACCTGGACTTGACGCAAAAGTCGCTAAAGGATCGAAAAATCATACAATATTGTCCATTGGCAACAAAAACCCACCTTCTTCACTATCATCTCAGCTGTTGTAAGACAAATCTTAATGGATCTCTCTACCACTGGATGAACTAGCTCTTGCACAGCTCTCTCAATGGATGGACGTACAAACTGTTTAAGATGAGGGTGCTGCTGGAACAGTGGGATCTGGAGGCAGAGAAAAATTGACACTTACAAACGCATTGTGGTCCAATCGTTCGCTCTTTCGTTCCTTTGTTTGAATTTATAATTATTACGACGCGATTTTACATTCTCAAATCGCCTCTTCCCTAAGTTCTTAACACTGAGCCAGTATTTTGTAGCTTCATATTCCAAACAGCTTCTAAGGCTCCAGTTTTACATTTGCAATTTTACTCTAAATGTGTAAATAACTAATAAATTTATCTTTAAACTTCTTTAGGTTAAGTAACTAAATAATGTCCCCAATTAGTTTCTACATCTGTAAAGCTAAGTACATTAACACTTGAATAAAGTTTTCATTCATTCATTCTAATACGTTAAATATGACTCTAAAAATTGTGTGGCAGCCCCTTTCTGGTGCTCCTGAAGAGTGCATATGCGTTCTCTTATTCAACACACTTATCAAGGCCTTTGACCTTCGCGATTACATTGAAGTACTGTAACTTGGAGAATTCTCCAAATGAGCGGATTTCAGCTCTTACTACTTCAACAATAATACCTGTGCGTTAATCTGAATGTGAGGCGCCAGCCCTGCGAGTGAAGCTACATTGATCTCTTGATATGAATACTGAGGGGGTGGAGGTGCCACAGGAGGCTGTCCTGGTTGGGCTGATCCCGTGGGGGTAGGGGTGGAGCTGCTACTCACCGCAGCTAAAGGGAGACAAAGATGAAATGCAACGAAACATTCCTTACTTCAGCTGGAAAATATAGTTCGTGTGAAATCTTCTAGACGTTTGTGTGTAATTTTCGCTTAACCCGAGGAAACAATAAAACAACAAACCAGCAGCGCATTGTAGAATACGAGTGATCTGCAACGAACAAAAAATTCGACCAGCCACGCCCAAAGGTACATCGCAGGTCAAAAAGCACTTCTGTCGTGAACGCTTTAGATGAGGGTAGATTGTTCGCTTGAACTAAGGCTATATTCTACACTGAAAAGCCTTTTGGCGAAGAATACTTAAAAACGCATAAAGGCTAATAGTTTCTAAAGAAACTGTTTGGGGCTGCGTCGGTGGGGGTAACGAAATAATTTCAATATATCAACAAAGTTGAAATGGAAAATTGGCCATCGTTACGATTATAAAAACTGACATTTCGAGCGTTAGCCCTTCGTCGTTAGCCCTTCGCTCCGACGAAGGGCTAACGCTCGAAACGTCAGTTTTTATAATCGTTACAGTGGCCAATTTACCATTTCAACTTTGTTGATATATTGAAATTATAATGTTTAAAGACGGCTTACGTGTCGAAACGATTTCAACTGAACATGTACTTACAATCAAAGAAAATTCTTCAATGATAAGAAGTTGTACATTATTGCAGCACTTACGTTGTTTGTCTTTTTCGGGAGAAGACAACTGATGAGGGATGTGCTTCAGTTTTTCAGGATCCTTGAGCAGCTCTGACGCTTTGATTTCCTTGGAAAAAAAGGACAAACATTTGAAACTTCTGATAAAGAATTGTGCACAGACTACTACTTGAATTAAATTCCAACACTTCTTCTTCGGTCCCTTAGTAGCACTGTAAATAAGTTACCCCAGATGGCCTTCCGATAATTCTGAATTATCATAAATGACCATTCTGGCCAGCGCATATCAAAGGTCTGGGGAAGAGCGACATGTGCACCTAGAGTTATGAGCAAATGGTTCCTAATTTGGAGCTCAAGCTCGGCTTTCGCCATGTCAGGGTGACATGCATTTTCGTTTAATATCAATATGTTGTTTTCGGTTTCCTTGCAACTAGAGTCTGCTTACAGTGGTGTCTATTCATTGGTATAGGCGTAGGCTAACATTAGGCTACCTTTCAACCTCACGGCTGATTTTCGACCGGCCTTGGTCGTGAGTTCACGCTCTTCATTATCCCCATTTATTGGTTTTAAAGTAGTTTTCTTTTCGGCTTTCGTGTATTTGATCTTTCTTCTGTACATATGTTAAAATTCAATTTAGTGACCCCATGGCTCGGCTGCTGAGGCGCCGCCCTATGAAGCGTGGCGGGAGACAAAATGGGGTGGAGTAATGGGGTGGAGTAATGGGGTAGAGTAATGGGGTAGAGTAATGGGGTAGAGTAATGGGGTAGAGTAATGGGGTAGAGTAATGGGGTAGAGTAATGGGGTAGAGTAATGGGGTAGAGTAATGGGGTAGAGTAATGGGGTAGAGTAATGGGGTCGAGTAATGGGGTCGAGTAATGGGGTAGAGTAATGGGGTAGAGTAATTTAACAGCCCCGTACGCTGACAGCAGCTGCCATGTAGACTGCTTCGTTTTATAAACTGTGGAGATAGTAAGGGTTCACTGGAACATCTATCACCTTCATCTCAATGGATAGCGTGTTGCAGAGGACTTCTACTTCAAATTTAAGATTCAGCTACAGTAGGAGAAAAACAGAAAAGTTACCGAAAGTAAAGAATCGTACAATACTTCGGAAATATATCATGTGCATTATTTAAGAAAACACGGTCGTTGGAGAGAAGGGCTGAAAATGAAAGAGAAGAGGCGAGAGTTTAGGCAAGGAGGAGGAGAAGGAAGGTGAATAAAGAAGGAATGAGAGAAAATGAAAGAGGGAATGAAATGAAAAAAGGGAAAGGGAGGAGAGCAAAAAACACAAGGAGAGACCAAGAAAAGGAAATAAGTTATACCAAAAGATAATACGTAGCGTTTTTGAGAGGCATTTTTGAAAAACGAGCGACTACTAAAAGGTGCGTGCAGCTGCACTACAATATTACGATTTTTATCAGCATTAAAAACCAACACTACTGACAAGAGATAGGCTCCCTGCTCCAGCCAATAGAACTCTAGACTTACGGCTGCCGTATGCCCCTCGAAAACGTCCATCTCTAATTACTCACCTTTAAGTCAGGCACTTGATGCAGCTCAACCAGCACTGACATGATGGCCATCACCCACGGGTTGGGCGGCCTAAAAACTCTACTCTTAGCTGATGATTCTACGATTTTCGCCACAAATGGAACAACATAGAGCATTTCCTTTGATGGAGTTGAGGAACAAATAATAACCTGGTTAGAACTAACTAACATTTTAAATTGCCGGAAGACAAAATAACAATGAACAGGTCAACCGTGACACTAACTACAGTTCAAGACAAATTGCTGGATGGGACCGAAACCACCAGTCTTATCTCATTCCCAATGATAGAACACAAATGTCTAACGTTCATTTATCAGGACTCACAGTTGGCTTCTCAGAGTAAGAATTAAATACTGCAGGTTTCATTGAGCAAGTTAGTTAGCAGCACATTTCGAGGGAAAAAAACATTAAAAAAAAAAAATTTTAAAATAAAAAATAAAAACTACTAAAAAAATTCTTCAACCGGCATACCTGCTGTCCTTTAAAGTAAGCTTCCATAATCAACGACTTAACATCAAGATCCTAAAAAAATAAACAAATGAACGAACTTACGTTTCTAGCCCTAAAATCAACCATGAAATCAAACATATGACCCCTATAAGCAACTCTAAGTTGCAAGTAAGTCTAATAAAAGTTTTGGAATAAACGTTTCCATTTGACTTGGATGATGACGTTTGCTCGGGTTGCCGACACATCTGTCATTGACCATGAGAGCAGTCCTTTTCAGGACCACGAACGTTACCCCCAGCCAGACAATCGCTGCATACTATTTTTAACTTTATATTTAGATAGCCACCCAAGACAAAGGAAATCCGAGAAAAAAAAAAAAAAAACAATTGACTTTCACCCGGCAGGAAAATTAATCTCTCAGGTTAAAAATTCATCCAGTAACTTAATAAATGGTCAAAGAAAGCTGATTTGTCTCATGACACATAGTCAACATCAATGGTAGAGTCAAGCTATTGATTGAACAATACCTTCATACGGATTGGCTTGTTTCTGGCCAAGGTCTGCAGTCCCAACCAGTGGCCGAGGTTCTTTAGCAACGATCGATCAGAGAAGTTTGCCGGGACTTTGTCTGATTGTAGTAGTACCTAAAAAAGTTTGTAGACCTAGTATAAGTATTATCAAAACGAGTGGTTACACTCTAAACTCAAGCGTTCGTTTTCTCAATATTTTCTCTTTAAGGGTTAACCCCTTAACCCCACTGACTAGTATCTGAATTCCCCCTACAACATCACCCCTCTCTCAACATTTAACGAATGAGAATAAAGGAGATGATCACTAACTAAAAAGCTCTTGATTAATCGTATTCTCCTCATCAGCACCTTGGGAATTGTATGGAAAAAGTATGGAGAATATGCATACTGATGTCAATGTATAAAGGGTTAAACAGTCGATGATTCCCTAGCTACACACCTTGATGTTTCTGTATGTTTCCTTGAGCACTTCCTTGGAAAAATTTGTAATGTCCAGTGATTCCATAAACTCCAAGTACAGCTGGTGGAAATTAGGTTCAATGCTCGCTCTCTTCATAACCAAGTATTGTGATACCCACAAAGTGTACTCATTCTGGACAAGATTTTTCATTTCGTCAGCCTTGGACGGAAATGTACGAGACAGTAAATCAGAAGAAGACGCGTAGATTTAAGAAATCGCATGAACGCGAGTACCTTTCGTGATATATGGCAGAAGTTTCCAAACAACGAAAACTTTCCCGACATCAAGAGGAACAATCCTAACGAAGTGCTCGAGCAATTAGTGCCAGGCTAGCTATCAGAGTGTTTCCAATTAAGTGTCGTAAAATCAAAAGCAAAGTAAATAAAACGGCCAGTCAGAAAGGAGAAAAATAGCCAATGAGAACACAAAGCAAAAGCCTAAAGCCGAAAGCGCGGGTGACCAAATTGTGACTGGCATTTCTGATTGGTTGAGAGAGAAGCGGGAGTTTGGACCAATCACAGAGCAAAGCATCCTCGGAGACCCAGGGGCTGTAAGTCGATTTCACTTGAAATCGACTCACAGTCCCCGGGTCTCCGAGGATGAGAGAAAAGTAAAGCGAAACCAATACAATCGCAGATTACTTTCCGCACTCAGTTGAAAATTCCCTTGCCAAAGATAGTTTTACTTTCAATCGATTTAGCAAGTCTTTACCTCCTAATTGCAGAGATCATTTTCTACGAAGAACGTGACAGAAAAACCACGCTAACTGTATCTTTATTCATTATTGAGTAATGTATTTTTCTTAGCTATCGATAGGTAGTACATTTTTCAAGAACTTATTATACCCAGTAACAAGAGAAATCATGTGAAGCAACACTAACCTTCTGTGAAAGAGTCGCCTGAGAGATATTGTTGAATATAAAATGTACTTTATCTTGAATATTTTCCGGTGGTTGGACTATTTCACTTGATTCTGTGGCACCTAGTAGGGTGTCAATGTTGTTTGCAGTGGCAATGGATGGTTCCTTACCTCGGACGGGAGATGCGGCTAAAATTAAATCCATGAGTCAGTAACACTATTTATTGGTGTCTTCCTTCCTTAAACCTTTAACCCTTTTCACCTTCATATCAGTATTCATCTTCTCCGCACTGTTCTCCATACATTTCCCAAGGTACTCGCTGGGAGAATTTGTTTAACAATCAAGAGCTTCTCTTGTTGGAGATGATTTCCTTCATTCTCGCGACCTTAATGTTTGATCCAGGGGTGATATTGTAAGGAGATATCAGCTGCTGTTCACCCTTACGAGTCAAAGGGTTCACAGATTTTTGAGCAATAAGTTTCTGAACGAACTGTTGTACTTTATTGGAATAAAGAGGGTAGTGAAACACAAAGTAATGTGCAGTTAAGCAGCCTGCTGGTTCATCCCATAAAGGTTTTTAACCGATTAAAATAAGTATCTACGCCTCTTATCCATGTGCGGATTTTACTTCTGGCGGACGTTTCATGATTTTAGGCAACCAAATTCAGACTGGAAAAAAGTTGAGCCCGGGATTCTGAATCCGAAAGTTCAAGTAGCAGATGATCAGAACCCATACCTGATGTTGTGGCTGGTTTCGAAGGCGACGATACAACAGTGTTCGTAGAAGAGACAGAGGGAACTAAAGGTAATGATGGCACTGGTCCTGAAGCCAACGGGATGGAAGGAATAGAAGGACCTAGTGGAACCGGCCTGCTGACTGCTGTGCTGGTGAAGGTCGAGGTGCCTGATACACTGGTCAGGGTTGGAGTAGCTCGGTTGAGCAGTCTTGACGCCAAAGGGTCCTGGAGAGATAAATAGGAAACAACTTTAAGGTCTAAACAAGGGGTATGGGATCAAGAGCAAACAGGGTCAGCTAAATGACCACCAATTTAGACGTTATTTGGAAAGCGTGAATGATAATATTTCCATCAATTGTAGTTCTGCAATTGTTAGTATTACAGCAGTGCGGGTTTTTTTACACTCCGATCATATAACATAGATACAGTCCTCAACTTCAAGCTCTTGAAAATTCCGATAACCAAATGCACCTTCAATCCAAAAACACTTTAAAATAATTCTTGTCATCAAAGGTTACCTAGAACTTTGACAAAATGTGAAATTGTCTTTAAGCAAAGAAATAAGTAAACATATAAGGCACAATCCAGAACTCGCTATCACTCTCCCGGAACTTCTAATATTTGAGCCTTTACACAATAGAAAAGGTTATTTCACTCCAAATTTTCCAGAAGGTTCCAAAAATCGTAATCAGTTCCGCGAAAACTTTCCAATTAAGACTTGACGTGCATCTCAACATAAGGATTTAGTCAGGGTAGAGAAAAAGCAAAACACTGAAACTTACAGAATATCTTTGTTTTGAATTGCTGCCACTAACCTGTACATTTCTGCTGCCCATTGGTGGCTCTCTGGATTGCTGTCCGTACTCAATGTACTCTATTAACGCGGGCGGAAATTCCATAAAATGCGGGATTGATGCAAGATGCTGGCAGTAGTGCGGATAGTCTTTGAGCCTGTTTGAGAACACATAACCTTCATTATTGCCTCTACCATACTTCACAAGAAAAATGCATTGGCAAAGTTCCGCTCCAAAGACATATTTCAACTTCCTCTCTCCCAATAACAAGGTAAGAAGAAGAAAGGAAACTCTCCTATAGTGCAGGTCTGCGTTTTCAGACATCCTCATAACATTTGCGATACTCAGAGCAAAAAAACAACAGCAGGATATGAACCGCTATCTTGGTTGAAGTCTACAGAGTCATGGGTTTGCCACCATGTTACTGAGTTGCTTTCATCATGACGACGTCCGACGTCGACATTTTAACACATAAAACAGCAATTTCGAATGGGTTTGTCACTTCGGAATTTCACTGACTGTGTTAAGTGGTATATTTAACATACTCTCTTTGAAAGCAGATACAAAAGATTGGAAAAAAAGTTTCGATAGTATACTTTCCTGATCATTGTTGTGATTAAAAGCTTCTTGAATAGTATACCTTGTCTTGAATCTATCCAGCCCAGCTATTCCAAACATGTACATTTTTGAGCCAAATGGTTTCCTCAAAGCCTCCAGGACATAACGCAGAGCAATACCAAGCGCCATGTACCTGAAAGATTTGTTTTGGTTAGTCATCTATCATTATATCAGCTTATATGTACCAGAAGAAATGGAAGATTCCCACTGCTATTGCCTTACGTCACAAGTCCCTGTTCAATTATTCCTCCAAACAAGCAAGCTGTTGTGTGAAGCTCTTTGTCTGGATACTGGGGAAAGAATCTGTACTCTTCAAACAAGTTCCGAAGCATGCAAAGGAAAATATCCTGAAAAGAGAACAGAAAAAGAGATCGTCACTGATTCTGTTTGAATTGATCCGATAACGTCTTTCTATATATAAAAATTTGTTGGCGCTCACCCTCTCCTTTTTGACAGGTGAATCTTTGAATTTCTTCAGCATTTCGAGCACCTCATCAATGCTGATGGTAGGATTCGGGGGATGATTGTAAATCCTCTGAAAATATGAGTTTGCCTCATCCTCTACTTCTTTTGTAAAGGATTGATCCATACCTGGCCACACTTGAGCTACATCTGCTGTGGAAGCAGCTGACAATAACAGAAAACGGAAATGTGAGCTGGTTGAATTTTTCAACTACAAAAACGTCATTTTCTTAATTTCAGAATCTTCCGTCAACAACACTAGGTGGCGAGTAGGATTCCAAGCTGTAAGGAGTGCTTGATGCATAATCATAGTGACAAAAATTTGAGGCTGCCTGATACACTCACTCTCACCTTGTCGTAATTTATCTGCCTGATTTTTTGACTGAGAGAGGAGAGCACTTTGCTGTTGTTGTTGTTGCTGTAGTAAAGAGCCCCCAAGCTGTTTCTGGATTCCAAGACCTGCTAAGAGCCTAGCGTTGTCCATTACCGATCCACCCATAGACTGTCCCAGTCCACCTGCTTGGTGAAGCTGCGGCAACAAAGGATTCTGTGAAGAGCTGAAACTTGGTGACTGTAGCCCTGAGCTTGATGTTGCTGGTGTTGTAAGAGGAAGCTGTCCAAGCTGAGACTGTGGCTTTTGTACTGTCTGGGACAGACCTGTGCCTATGCTACCAACAGCCCCTAGGCTGCTTGAGGGTCCAAGTACGGAACCAGTAAGGGGGTGTGGCGGAAATGAAGGTAGTTGGGTAGTGGGTGTGGCTGGAGTTGTAGGGAGAGGTGACTGAGGGATGTTGAGCCCTGTCAGAGGATCAAGCTAAAAAAAAACGTACAAAAACAAATCAGGAATATGTAATCAGAAAAAAGGATTATGCATGAGACATATTCAAACTCTCCACTCTACCTGGCCAGAAAGGTTTGGAGGTATTCCTGCATCCAAGCTTCCTTGTCTCTTGAATGGAATTCCAACTACAGCAGCACTGGGTCGTGTCTTCACCAAGGGACCATGGTTGGTCAACATTTGACTGATGGTTTCTGCAAGTTCTGGAGATGCTTGACTGTAAATTCAAATAATTTACAGTTAGCCTTGGTAACATTAATAACAAAGGTATAATTTCCTGTACAAACCTGACCATGTGTTTTCAAAGAAGAATCATAGTGTGCTTTGAAACACTGACCTCAAGAATGCCTGAAGACATGAAAGCATAGTAACCACTGTCTCCTGAGGAAGCTGAGCACTCTTTGGAAGTTCTTTGTCAATAGCTACCCCAAGCAAAGAGGGACAGCGACGTCTCAAGAAAACAATACATGATTGCGCAAATTCCTCCTGAAATGATCATCACAAAAATAAGGTTACCACACAATCTAGCAAAACTGTGCAACAGTAAATGGTTTAAGGGCAGGAGTAAACTTGATCATGTAGTGTGACCATCTGGGTAAGGTTTCATCTAAAAAGATAAATTTGGTTTTATCAAGTTAGTTGACAATTCAAACTGACCACCATAAAGAGTTTCTGAAGCTGATGTACTGAGAGTTAGCCCCTGGTCAGCTTTGAAAACTCTTTATGGGGGCCAATTCACATCATCACCTCACTTGATAAACCAAATGATCTTGTAACATCCCCCCCCCCCAACACAACACTGCAGTCTCTTTGCAGACTTGCCCCCTTAATTTCTTATAAAGGATTGCTGTTTATACCTGTAACAGTGACTGGTTTTTTGAAAATCTAGGCAGAAGTCATTGTTAAGGTCAAGAGCTGAGTTGTTTATCGATCAAATGTTATAAATCAAAAAAGCTGTTTGTCAGTTTTGCAGTGATGTAATTGGTCATGAGCCTACCTACAGGACCGAAAGCCCTGTGTAATCCAATCAATTTTTTTTTAAAATGCATGAAATAACAACAAAAGTTTTCAGGGCTTCCCCCAAACAATCACACAACAGTATTGATAAGTAGAACTTCCTTGAAATATCACAATAAAAGTATGAAAATTTCCATTACCTGATGCTCTTTAAGCTTGTCTTTTAACCACTTATCCAGCTTGAGGTATTCACGGCGTGATGCTAGAGCAGCAAGGTCAATCACAAACACAAATGGAGATCCATTGAGAAGCATGGACAGGGCCTGAAAGAAAATCAATAAGCGCTCATAAACAGTCATTATTGTCTTGTTCTTCCCTTGATGCAGAAAAAAAGTTACAAAACTGTCAGCACATTTTTTGTTTTTGTTTTCAGAGTGCAGCTGAAAAGCAATGGATGGATAGACTATCTATCGGATGCCAATGTGCAAGCAGCAAAATAATCCCCTAGACAGTTCTCAAAGGGCTTGAGAGGATCAGAAATGAGAGCTGTACTGGTATGGCATGGCCAGTACAAAAAACTCCTTACCTTAAGGTCCTGAGCCACATCCAAGATCCTGGACAGCCTTCCTTGGTCCATGTCTCCTTTCACGTACCATTCTGCCATGGCTTGCATCACAAGTTGGCGAATTGATGCTGATTGGCCCTACGGAAAATACTTAACTTTAGAAAACAGATTTTATGATTGCAACCAGCAGTAGAATTGTCAGCATACTATGGCAGTACCCTTCAAGAAAGCTTTGATTCTAAATAAAATCTAAAGTACCTGTATTTTAACTTCAAAAATGATGCAAGACTGTCTGTTGATTACTACATACCTGCCCATGCCACACATAATGCAAAACACTGCCAGAGTTGGGATGGTTAGCCAAAAACACTGGGATCAGTTGTGACACAAGCTCGTTGCGAAGTGAAAGCCATAGTGGCTGCAATAAAACAACATCAATCAGTCTTTGCACATTTAAATGCATGAAATACAACTGACTGAGATCAATGATGATAGTTACACACAGGCACCAGGATTCCATATTCTATTTAATATAATATAAAAATGTATACTATATTAATTCACTGGCTGTTTTTACTCTTTCCTTCCATTTTCAATGTTTTATAAGAGTCTTACATCCCTTCTTATGACTGGGTTGCCAGGATTTGCCAAACATAGGGGCAGCCTCCATCAAGAAGCCTGCACCATAGAAAGCCTGCATACATACAGCACCTGTATGTACTGTAATTTCCAGCCATTTACCCATGGGTAAACTGTTAATTTTGCCTCAAACACGCACCACTGTGGGTAACGGGGAGGTGCAGGTAATGAGACAATCTTGAAATCTACTGGTAGTTGAATTTAAAAAAATTATCACCTACCTGCGTTTCCACCTCTCAAAATTAAATATAATTAACGAAGCGCGAGGGCCGTACTGGGAGAATATCGGCCAGAGGGCTGATATTCTTCCAGTATGGTCCCGAGCAAGCTTGGTTAATAAGAGATTTATTATACGACTGAAGTTCAAAGGGATGAAAGTGCGGTATCATTCGGGACCGTTTGGTACAGTTCCCGGTTGTGAATTCTAAAGCCTTTTTGTACAAATTTTCTTTGCTTTTAAGGTGCGGGTTATCTACCAGTGTGGGTAATCTGTTCACTTTTTTTCACCATATGCAATAATCGGCTGGTGCGTGTAATAGGCCGTGCGGGTAAATGGCCAGAAATTACCGTAACTGGTTTTGCCCTGGGTATTGAAAGACAAAGCCAGCTGCACTACAGACTACCATCTAGAAACTTGCTGTAAAGAGTTGAATCTTGGAAAGTTTGTACATTTTACACAATTTTGAAAACTTGACTATCTCAATTTCCTTTTCCTTGTTAAGTTTATCCAGCCTAAACTATTTTTTCGTTGGTGGTTTATTCTTGTTTTGGTGTTTTCCTGCCCCCAGCAAACTAACAGATGTGATGATTTCCCTCCAATTAATAGCAATTTTCACCAAGCCAAAGCAAAACTCAAAATATTGTGATGTAGGTCTTTAAAGGTATCCAGTCTCTCTCAAGTGAAGCAGCTGGCAACCAAAATGATAGTGCTGACTCATTTATACCATAACTACAACTGAAGGAATTTCAACCTACATTTATCTGCAGCAGGGCAAGCAGCAGAACATCTGGGCAGTGTTTCAAAGGAAAACTAAACAAAGATTTTACTGTCTCATAGTGACCAGCCTCTGCTAGTCTTAACAATGTTTCTGAGAGATTGAGAGATTTCCTGCAAGAAAAACGAAAAAACTTATCTTATGGTGATGTTTGAAGGGAATTTAGTCAGCAAGGTATCGGCAAACTTGCTTGGGATACAGTGGAAATGAAGACCTAATTTTGGAATAATTATTTACTTAGAGCACTATTGACCAAAAACAGGACAAAGTCTTAAGTAAAGGAAAATTGTTGAGCTAGTTTTACTTGATGAAAACTGAATTTAACCACAACTCTCAGGCAGCTAATTGATGTCTTTGCCTTTTCTCAGAAACGGACAGCTGAGCTGAAAGCAATTATGACTTGTCATCTATGTTTTGACAGGCTTTAGCAGTTTGAGTGTTTTCACTTTGACTTTAAATTCACCCCTTCAAATACATCCTCTGCTCTGAATTAATTTTATTACAGTAGAAAAACCCTCTAGTTTTAGAATGATGCTGACCGAGAATAAGAAGTAAATGACTTTCAAACATTTCAATAATGCCAGAGTTACCATGTTGCAATCTCCCTGTTATCATCCTCGGGAGCTGTCTTCAGCAGGTCTATTACTACTGTGTGACAAGGATAGTCAGCAAAACAGAACAGATCTGGATTGACAAGGATCTGTTGGATCCAGGAAAGCTGAGTAATATAAAAAATGTAATCTGATTAGATTCTGGTTGATAACAGACTAGAAAGGTAAGAAACAGAAGTATGAGCTAACCTGGCCTTCTGTGTTGGTCCATGTTCTGTAGAGAACATCCACTGGAAATATCTCCATCAGTCCCCTGTGGCAAGCCTTTAACAATAGCTCAAGACCCTCCCGGCTTGGAACAACAAACTCAGGATAATCTAACTCTTGAATCACTTGACGCCAGTTGAACAATGGAATCTAACAGATTGAAAACAACAACATCTGGTGAAATATAATGTATACTGCAGTTAATTTTAATTTTTTTTTTTTAATTTAGTCCATTTTCACTGCATTAAGTTTTGCAGTGGGGAAGGACTAGAAAGGAACATAGGAACCATTCGTGCTAGTCCACCCTCCCACCCATCCCACCCCAGGGGAGGACATCCATCACACAGTAATCTCGTGTGTGGAAAATTAACGTCTCCTACCCCAACCCTGCAGGAGACGGGACCTCCATTTATTCGTCCCTATCCGAGAAGACTAGAATATCTAACCATTTCTTGATGTTATAGAAAGGCAGCTAATTCTTCTCAATTATTTTAAGACCCTTAGTGTTGGTCCAGCCGGGGCTCGAACCCTCGACCTCCCGCACAACAGTCCAGCGCTCTATCCATTGAGCTAACCGGGAGACCTGAATTGAGCTAACCGAGTTATAGCCTGAATTGTTGTTGTTGTTTTTTTTTTTTTCACAATTTTGATCCATCATTGCTTTGGAATAGAATTTTGTTTTTGACAAACATTTTATGGTTTTAGATGGCAAAAGGCAACTTTGAAGAAAGTTATGCTTGGAGCCCCGTTCAACACTCAGGAAACCCTTAGTCATAGTCCATTTACTTACCAATTCCCTCAGAGCCTGGACAAAAACTTCCACATTCCATTTATTCCATTTAGCAGGCCCCAAAGTGAGTTCACTGAGTCCCAATTTGTCCAATGGAACTGAACTATTTCCATAATTCTGTGATACGACAAAGCATTGCCATTGTCAAAAAGGAAATACAGACTATAACATACATGTACAAAACTATCATACAATCAAAGATAGTCCAGATAATCCAGAGACCCAAAAATTACAAAATCTGGATAATCAAGATCCGGATTATTGTGGTTTGATTGTACTCATGAAAACCCAAACCCATAAACTATATAGTTTCTGACAACTTTATTCCAGAGTTTCACAAGAGTGTCTGGTTTAAAGATGAATTTTAAAACAATTGAACATCAAAATTGTCCTATTCATACCTGTACAATCACATGTTCACCCAGACCATACATTGTTCTGACCATCATTCCTGAAGCAAAAATACACACCTCTTCTAAGTTTTGTTCAATTGCCCCACATTTCTAACAACATTTAAAATCATATTATTTTAAATATTATTTAATTACAGATTATCTCAATATAACTTACAGGCATCTCTTAGAAAAAAGTAACAAAAAAATGTACAAGCTAGAGAAAAAAAAAATATTAAAATTAAAGAGAGGAAAGGTAGAGGCTTTCGGAAGAATTCTTACCTAGTACTCTGGCTACTGATGCTGGTGTGATGTCTTGGACACCAAAGTGGCTTAGGGTATCCCGACAGTCTTCAACACTGAAATGGTTACAAAAAGAAAAGCATTTTTTCCTTCATACTTAAGATGCATGAAGTGATACAACAAGTGCAAATCCTTTTGATATTTCCTCTTCACTATGATCATATTTTGAATCTCACATTAAATGAAACAGACCATGTTACAACATACCACTATAATGATATATAATATAACAGAGTGCTTCCATTCATATGGTTCAAAGCAAATGCACTTAACAGAGGTATCATCTGATTATTGAACTGTACCTCCAGAATGCACTTTTTCTGAATACATAAACTGTTTGTGCCTAACGAGAATAGGGATCTTATTGATGTCTGAGGCTTTCAGGACAAGGACCAAATAGAGATGATTGGATTCTAATGAAGTTCACTTCAACAGAGGTGTAACATCAACTAATTACTGTACTGAACAGAATGTATTTTTACTGTGTCTCAAAAGTTTATTAAATGCTATAAGGAGTCCAATACTTATTTATTTTAAAGGCCTCCAAGAGAAGGCCCAATGGAGATGTTAGGATTTTGGTGAAATGCTCTTTAACAGACTCTGGCTGAGGTACATTGTACCATCCAATAATTCAGAAGGCATCTTCCCCTTTGTGTCTGAATAATTATCATAAATACCCTTAGAAAGACCATGGGTACTCATTGATTTCTAAAGCTTATTGACTAAGCACCTAAAAGAGAGGGAGTTTCATTAGAAAGTGGACACATAATCAAATCAAAGACAAGGAAAGTTACACAAAATAGACCCTGTAAAAATACTGAATTGTACAAAACATTGTATTACCTTGCACAACTTGAATATCCTATTTCCTGCATAAGATCAGCCAAATCATCTTCCATCTTAGGAAAAAAAAACAATGTTATTTTCTAAAGCAACATCTTAATTGATTTATTAGCAACAAACACCATGTATTACATAGAATACATTATCAATTATTATGGAGTTACCATTAACTAATAATTTTTAAAAGGCAATTCAAATCAAGCTTAATTTGCTATTTTGACAATGTCTCAAGTACATTATCCTGTGTAATCAACTAATACAGGTATCCATTCTTTAATATTATTCTTTAATGTCTGTTCCATTGTTACTTTTGGAGGTTCATGATTCATTGCACTTTCTTTCTTTCTGTCTAAGTATGGAACTGTGATGAGAGTAAAGTTTCTGTTCTATGCATCTCTTGGTTGTAATACCCATTACTTTCATTGTTCCAGGAACCTTTGCATCATAATTACATGTAAGCCTTCACTAGGCATTTGTGACTGTAAATGACTAATTTGTGAAAAAAAGATTTGCAATTAGAAATTGAATATTTGGAAGATGTCATCTGCACTTCACATAATGTTGACTAGGGATGTTGACTAGGGGTAACTTAAGAAATGTCTAAACAATTTGAATAACCAATACAATTAAATTAGAAATTCACCACTATTTTTGAAGGAGTTGATGGCTCTGGAAGAAGGCTGAAATAAAGTAAACGCATGTGAAAATCAAATAATACAATACAGTCTTGACACATCACCTTTAAACATTCCTGCCAAGAAAAGAGATGAGTACCAGATAAAATTGCTAACAAAAGTGCGATACATAAAATTGGAAGGTGAAAGAGTTCAGAATTCCAGAATTATGATGTCACCTTTGTACTCTTACTTCAGCTTACAATGCTTGTTTTTTTTTCTTTTTTTTAACCCTTTACACTCTAGCATCAGTATGCAAGGTCACCAAACTTGTTTACATTAAAATTATTATTTATACTTCCAGTAAGCTCTGGAAATAAAGTGAAAGCCATTCAAATTTTGTGTAACCATTTCTCATGTATTAAATTATTATGGAAAATGAAAATGGTAAGTATTGCAATGCTAAGGGGTGACCTTAATATCATCTTACTTGTCAGTTGAAATATCCTTTGTCTCAGGATAGAGAAGAGGAGCAAGGACTACTGGCACACGTTCTTTAGGAAAATCTGGAGAAGAACGCAAAGCATACACTACAGTTAATAGGTGGTCTTTGGTGGCATTCAACTACCAAGTTACATGTTGGCCCACAACAAAGTGAAAAATAACAGAGAAATATTGCTAGCCTAGAGAGAGAGAGAAACACAAAACAAATGAACACAAAAAAACTGAAAAGGGATTAAGCCCAAGGCCCTCTAGAAATAGTCTAACTTGCTAGCCTCATGAGCATGTGTATCTGGAGGTTTTGCCCCATTGTAAATTCACCCCCTGCATGTTCCTTCTCTGCGAGTTTGCCCCACGAAGTAAAACAAAATCACCCCCACCTTTACCAGTTCACCCAAAATTTTAAACTTTGTTTACTTGTGACAGAACACATTACTTTTCTGCTGCAATCATCATATACTTTGATTAACATGCAAATTTTTGATGTTCAAGGGGCAAACTTGCAAAGACATTAAGGAGCAAAGTTGCAATGGGGCAAAACCTTAATAAACACAGATGATATGCCAATGCCTAAAGCAATCATGACACAGACCTTTCTTCAGTGTTTCCAGGAAGGCAGACACTTGATCATCTCCAACTCCAACCTGTTCGCTTGGTCCATGGATCACATGAGACAAAACACGATGTAACACTTCAATAGCAACATCAGTCAAGCCTCCTTCTTGTACACCTCCAACATCTGAGGAAAGATTAAGAATCTGTTCATTATGTTTTCTTCTTGGGACAAAAAAATAGAAGTGCAGCCTACATGTAGCCCTACCCTCTGCCCAAGGAGAATTGGAAGGGAGGGAACATCCATGATCTGTTGGTGTGAGATACAAACCCTGGTATGCCGATCTGATTGGTGTGAGCAACATACTACTTGATATGCTAACAAAGAGGTTTTTTTATTTCTATGTAAGTCTACTGGTATATCTATCTAATAGTATCTATTTATCTATCTAATAGTATCTATCTATCAATCTACCTATCTATTCATCTATCCATAAAATAGCAGTACATCTATTTATATTTATACTGGTATATGCAAATTAACTGAAAAAAAATCATACATTTGAATACAACCTTGAAATAATTATAAGTAACAATTGCAAAATCTCTCACCTGCATCAGTGTATGATCTTAAAAGGTCAGGCAACTTGAGTTTGACAAATTGGCCAGCTGTAGAAGAAACAAAACCAGCTGAAACTATTCTTTAAAAATGATAATAACAGCAAATGACTACAAAACTGAACATCAGACAACTTGAAAAAATTGATTCCAATTCATGCATATAACTGTACGAACAAACATACCATGGTTTTTCAATTCATCATTTGAGGAACTCAAAAGGCTTAGGCCAAAGATTACCTGCAAGCCAAAGCAGAGGGAAAAAAGAAACATTTAACAAGGTAATAAACAGTGCAAGCAAAATTCCAATCCTGCTTATATGTGGCTCTATTGTTTGTAACCTAGTAGAAACTAAATTATAGAAGTAGCAAGTACTTGCAGAGTTTGAGAACTAGAACAGTTGTGACTACAGTAGTTGGTTCCTACATATCTATTTGGGATTTCAACATTCTAGCTTTCCCAGAATCCTAACTCCTATAGCAAACTGCAGTTCAGTTAAGGAATTTTTCTCCTTAAAACATCAATCAAAGTGGCTGTGTGAATATTATGCACCCTGTAATCTTGTTTAAGTCTGTACATGTATTGTAGCTACAGTTTTACACTGTATGGCCATTTTGCCTAACATGTACTTTCTAGTTTCATTTAAACAAACCAAACAGGTACAGAATGATATGAAAATTCAGGGTATGCAAGCTGGCTGTAGGTGTTTGGTTTTCTAGAGTTTTTGCTTTTATCTAGCATTTATAATTATTTGCACATCAAAAACAATCTGCAGCACAGCCAAATGATTTGCAACATTAGGAAACATGAACTGTGCAGCAGGAAGCAAGGGCCAGAACAATTATAAACACGGCAAGCACTTCTTATTCAGTATTCCATTTTAACCAGCAAAAGTGACTTTGAAGAGAAGGTATATCAACCTTGAGGGAAGTCTCTTCCCAACATTCATCACTGGTATAATCCAAGCAGATGGAAAACAGGAGGGGCAAAAGAAAACTAGCACACACAACTTATGGTAACATTCTGAAAACAAACTTGAAGAAAGGGTCCAGTGACTATTTATTCAGATTCTTTTTCAATGGAGTCATACATTTGAAAATTTGTCTGAATGTTAAACACTATATAAACACTCTCCACATTCCTAATCTAGTTAAAATATCAAATAATCACTTCAACTGCTCCTATAATAAGAAGTTTTCGATTTGATTCAATCTTTTGATTACACAAACACACAAAAAGAGAAATTTTACATATAAAAATAGCATAATGCCTGACTCACAAACAAAACAAAACTACAGCTACATGCAAGGGTCCATATCCTCACAAGGTCTCAGATTCTTATTGGTACCCCAGCTGTGGAAACTATTTGATACAATCACAGCAAACTAATTCTATACATGTATAATCTTAGCATCCTTCAAATCTGATGGTTAATCTTAAAATACCTAGCTTGAGTCTTACCTCTTGCACTTTGTTGAGCTTCAATACTCTGCTAATATTTGGCAGTAATTGTTGAGAAGGTCTCAGTGTCCTTTGCTTATGTTCTGGTGTCTCAATTGCGTAACACAAAATGGAAGAAAAGTTGGGTTTGGAAACAAGCAGCTGGCATTCTTGAATCAGGAACTGGCACTTAATGTAGAAACAGGAAGTTCTTTAGTAATCCAGACAATGAATATTGCATGAGGTCACAAGCCATTAAATGAATGTTTTTATCCAGTCTCCTTGTCAAATAAACAAACTGTAGAGGTTAAATGTCCTACCAAAAAAGGAAGTAATAATAACCGACAATAATAACTGTTCAAAAGCTTTCATATTGTTTCAAAAAAAGAAATAGACCTATTGTCTGTCTTTCAAACTGTTCTCTGAATATCAGTTTGTCTATCTGAAAGTCATAGCAAACTACTATTGCTGTATATCAACATTGAATATAAACACAATGCATATAAATTGATAAATAACAGCATTGACAATCAGAATGGGAATTCATAACAACAAGCAATGCTAACAGCAAATTGTCAACTGCACCTATATTTTCAAATCACTTTTCAAATCACTTTTCAGCTATATATTTTCAAATCACTTTGTTATATCTGACAAAGGCCTTAATCATGATATCCTTGCAACTTTGTAGAGGCACACACAATAATTATATCTAGTGGATGATTTATTCTTTTGATCCAAAACTTAACAAACCAACACGTAGACTACCGTATTTTCTTGGTTATCAGGCACACGGTTTTTTCAAGAAAATTCTGTCATTGGGTAGAAAGTTAGAGCTGAAATTGGGGTGCATCTTATAGCCAAGTATTTTTGCACAACTAAATCTCAAGATCCTAGTTTAGCAGAACTTAGAGTTACAAAGAGAAAAACAGAAGAGCAAACAAACTGAAATTTGCATACATTCTTAACAACATGTGCTTGCCAACATGATATCCATGACAAAAAAACTCATTTAAAATTCCTAAAATCATGTTGTCGCTTGCTCGGAAAGTTCCTTCTCTGAATAAACAATGTGGATATAAAACCTGCCTTCTTTGTCCATCCAGCCTTTTTTATGCACTGAAACTGGCATACAATACAATACAATACAATGTTCTTTATTTCAAGAGGGTAAATACATGATTAACCCAGTAAAGAGTTTTCTAACACATGGCCCTCTGTAAATGCACCCATCCCACCCAGGGGAGGACATCCATCACGCAGTAATCTCGTGTGTGGGAAATTAATGTCTCCTACCCCAACCCCGCAGGAAACAGGACCTCCATTTATTCGTCCCTATCCAAGAAGACTAGAATATCTAACCATTTCTTGATGTTATAGAAAGGCAGTAAATTCTTCTCAATTATTTTAAGACCCCGAGTGTTGGTCCGGCCGGGGCTCGAACTCTCGACATCCCGCACAATAGTCCAGCGCTCTATCCATTGAGCTAACCCGGAGGCGGTTGGCGGCATCCTTGGTGGTGTGTTGATATTCAGCTCTCAAACACCTTTGAATGTGATTTTTGGTGGGAGTTTTTCACCATTATTTTGGTTTCACTGCTAGAGCAACCGTGAAACTTTTCCAGATCCATCACACCTTTTGTTAACTCTCAAACTTTTGGTGCATCTTATAACCGAGTATTTTCACATAATTTTCAGTTTGGGAACTTGGCTTGACTAAGTTGCTGAGTTTGGGGTGCGTCTTATAAACGAGTGCATCTTATGACCAAGATAATATAGTACATACAATAAGGAAAATTTACAGTGCAATCCACCATGGTCGCCACAAATTGACCAAATGAGAAGGTATGGGATCTCAACCTTAATTTTTTTTAATCCTTTTTAACACAAAATTGTCAAAACAAAAATTATTTGGTGGACTGCTCTAGAAATCTTTATCAGAGTTATCTTTGTGCATGTAACATTAAACAGTGACAAGTAACATTAAATAGCCTCACAGTTAGGGTAACAAAAGTTGCCAATTTTACAAACTGTCTTCTACAGTCATGTAACAAGCTGTTATGTTTTCATCATTTGGTGGTTATTGTTTTCTTTTCTAACACAATTGTGAATAAAGGATACTTTATGATGACCATGTCTGTCAGGATGTGAGGTTGCCAAACAGCAACTTAGTAAAAAGTTGAGCTAGGGGCCCTATACCCAGGGAATTCTCTGACTTCCCCTCCCTTGTGAAAAAAAATTGAAGCCACAGTCACCTGGAGGAAGTCCTTGCCATTGTTCTTACCATCACCAGCAAAGTCAATAAAGGAGAATAAGCAACGGAATAAGTGACGCTCTGCCTCATACCCATGTTTTTCAATAAGCTGAAAAATGAATTTAAGGCAAACATCAACTTAAACAGCTATATGGTAATGCAGCAGTATCAAACTTGAGTATGAGAGCAGTCTTTGCAGTAATGAACACTAATTAAGCAGTGGTGAAAATAAGGCATGAAAAAGATAGTATATACAGGGGAAATATATAGTAAATACAGGGAAAATTCTCTATGGCTGACTTAAATCTTGTATTCTGCAAGACTATTTACATCAAAGGATATCATGTAGTTGTGCCACTTAAAAGATTACAAGTTAATTTAAAACCAAGGAAAAACACTATTTCACAAAAATGAGAGAATAACACTTGTCACTTCACAGTTCATAACACTCTTTTCATTTCTATTTGAGCAATAGTGAAAATCAGACCTGAAAAAAATTTCAGGCCTGTACGGGATTCGAACCACTGACCTCTGCGATACTAGTGCAGTGCTCTACCAATTGAGCTAACAAGCCAACTGGGAGCAGGCCATCAAATTAATTCAATATAAACCCGGGTTTATATCGAATTAATTTGATGGCCTGCTCCCAGTTGGCTTGTTAGCTCAATTGGTAGAGCGCTGCACTAGTATCGCAGAGGTCAGTGGTTCGAATCCCGTACAGGCCTGAAATTTTTTTCAGGTCTGATTTTCACTATTGCTCAAATAGTGCTTTACTGCGAAGGATCGTTCTCAAATACGTCTCATAACCGCAGTTCACACATATGTTTCATATGTTTGTTGTTGTTCTTTTCATTTCTGTTGTGTAGAAACAGCTGAGCCTAAACAGCTGAACATGAAATCAAGTCATGGATAACCTAACTGTTGAAAATACTGACAAAACAAAGCTTGTGGATGTGTAGCCATATCACAGATATTCTTCATACTTAAGACACAGAAGACAATGTTTAGATATGAACAAAGATAACCCAGAGAAAACAAATAATTAGAAATAAGATTCTTGACTGATATGCTCAGAATACTGTTTAAGTTTTCCAAATCAATTGAGTATACTAATTTATGAGTTAACTGAGTCTTCATACTATTAAGCAAAGGTAATTGGTAGTAGGGATGTTAATGGTATTCCAAGTTCAGAAGTAAACAAAAAAATTAAAAATTAGCCGATGTAAATTGTAAATGCACCTCTACACATCAATTACTACTTTTTTAATGTAATGCACTTGTAATTATATTATATATCTATCTATCTAATTAAGTTATACATGTACACTTTTGTAACTAGCTTTCCTAGCTCAGCAGTGTTCTTGTGTCTAAATAAAAGTTTTAAAATTATAGCGGTCACGCCCGTGAAGGTAATAAAAAAATTCTTACCCTAAATACTGAGAATACTTACTAAACAAAGCTTGTGGATGTAACCAACTTGGACATTTGAGTGAAAGCTAATTTTGTACAAACTCTTGACCAAAAGTATTCAATGGTACTTTACATACCTCATCCACAAATTGAAATTTGTTGTATAATTGATTTTTTTTTCAACTTAAGGGAATAAAACACATCATCCCGTAAGGAATTAGTGATTTCAAACTAAGACTTTACCATAGTCTTTTTTGGGTGCACTGCCTGGGTGTATTTGGGAAATAATACTGACTGACATAAAAGCATAAAACACTGGTGTTTGTGTAGTGTTATAGCGAAAAATTGCATTGACGCTCACCTCATGTATTTCCTTCAGGGTCGCTTTGTAATTCTTTTTTGTTAAATCGTTGACTGCAAAGCTAATTTGCCCGAGAGCTAGAGACAAAGAGTCTACACATGTACTCATTTTTTTGTCACACCACCCTCCAAAACACACCTAATAAATTTATCCTCTGGTCTCCACATTTACAATAATAACACTGTCATATTTTCCATGTCTTAGAGAAAGAAACGCTAAACGTCATCATAATAGGATCGTTCTCGTTACCACCATAAAAAAGGGCTCAGCTATCAGTAAAAGTGTTGGGCAGATAAATACAAAACGAAAATGGCCGCTGAACACGATGATATCCCACAGTTCCGTTCGATTTCCTGTTTTGTTTTGTGCTACTGCAAAAAACGACCAGCGGCATGTATTCTTTTGGAGTATGCGCACTTGGAGGAGGGAGGGTAGCTAGTTTCCGCTATCCGACAATTTCTTTGGGAACTTCCACAAATTTTGTCTTCTTTTTGTGAAAAAAATGGCTGCTACCCTACGTCCTTACCTGAATGCCGTCCGTGCGACTCTCACTGCGTCCATGTGTTTGGAAAATTTCGATTCCCAGGTGGTGGAAAGGCATAACAAACCCGAAGTGGAAGTCCGAAGCAGCAAGGAATTGCTTCTAACTCCAGTGGTCATCAGCCGAAATGAAAAAGAAAAGGTGCTCATTGAAGGTTCCATTAACTCTCTGAGAATCAGCATTGCCGTAAAACAAGCTGACGAGATTGAAAAGATCCTGTGCAAGAAGTTCATGCGTTTTATGATGATGCGGGCCGAAAACTTCTTTATCCTTCGAAGGAAACCAGTTGAGGGATACGACATAAGCTTCCTCATCACCAACTTTCATACGGAGCAAATGTTTAAGCACAAGCTTGTTGATTTTGTAATTCAGTTTATGGAGGAGATAGACAAGGAGATCAGTGAAATGAAGTTAGCTGTTAACGCCAGGGCGCGTATTTGTGCAGAAGAATTCCTCAAGAATTTCTAGAGTTGCAGCATGTACAGATTAAGCAGGGTTCAGCAAGCTAATTTCAAACTTTATACGGAGTTTTTCAATTCGAAGATTAGTTTTGTAATCAATACAGCAGAGTCTTTTAAAGTTATGATTGTTTCAAACATTGCAGCGAACTCACGAAAGAAACATGTATTATAACACTTTGAAATTAAAGTAGATGCCATGGTCTATTAAGATTTTCTTTGTGTCTTGACTATTTGATAGGCATGGTAGGGTTGCCACCTTGCAGAGAAAGTTCGTAGATACCCTGAGTCTTCTAAAACGTTGTGTAGTCTGCACCTCTTTAACCATTTTATTTCATTCAACATATTCAAGCAGATTCAAATGACCTAATGATCGGGATCCTGGATATTGTGAACTTAAAATGTACTTGAAACTCGTGATGTTAACTTGTGGCATCTTTTAACTGTGTATTTTACCAAGTTTAACTGAGGGGCTGTAAGAGATTGTTTGATTGTAATATTCTCAAGAAACATTTTTTACTCAGTTACTTGCCCAAGGCTTGAAGCACATTTCCCTGTTCCCTTTTTTAGTTTTATGCACCATTTTGGAGAAATAAAGATCCAAATTTCAAAGCCTTACATTTCAAGTAAATTATGTTCTGCTTTAGTGCATCTCCTGATGGACACAGTTTCTTTGGAAAGACTTCTCCTACCCAACAAAGCTCAGGTGGGTAAAGCCAATATAAGGGTGAAACATATTCACAAATCAATACAAAATTTGACCAAGAGCATTCCCAGCTACATTGCAAAGTCTGTCATGTGAGTAAAAGAAAAATTCATTGAAAGCAGAAATTGATGCTAGCTTGCTGTGCAAAACTCTGGGACTGAGGTGCACAGAAAATAGGCCTCACTCCTAAAGTTCTGCACTGTGTACGAACATGAAAACTTTTTCTCCACTATTTTTTTCTGACTCACAAATATACTTTGCCAAAAAGGAGGGGCTGCTTTTAATCCACTGAATAAAGAAATATCACTCATAAACACAAAAGGGTCTTTTTGATCTACATCTAAAGAATCAATTAAACTAGTCAGCTATTTTTTAACTGTGGTTACCAGTGCCTTAATATTTTTTTCTAGTATGACAGCAGTTATCTAATTTTAATAATTTATAGTTACTTCATAGCCATAGTTCTTGTTCCTCTGAATTGGAGAATGCACCAAGAAATAAACATACCATCCTATCCACAGGTGCAACTCATCAAAAGTAGTCTCCAGTTATGTCATTGAACAGATGGGAAACAATCAAGGAATGTGTTGGGGTTTGGTTCAACTTCTCTTCCTATAGAACTAACTTGAAAAGGGAGTGAGTCCTGATTCACTACTCATGTACAAATTTTAGAAAACTTTCATGCATCATGTAGTGCAAACAGTACTTTAGGCATCACAAATTTAAAAGGGAAAACTTCAAATCTCATCTTACTTTACCCTTCTGTAAAAATCCATGCATCACATACAAATTTTGGACTTTAACACTTGTCAAATATAAACCTTTTGCCACCCTCACACACACTTGCAAGGGAGTTTAAGAAGTGGAAGAGAATGAAATTTTAAATTTTATACCCCAAAACTATGAAACCCACCAGATAGATAACACTGCTGACTAAGGCTTGCAGAAAATTTGTTCTAGAGTCTAAGAAACAAAGTGGGATGTTTTTGTCTTGCCACAAGCACGGTACAAGGAAGAAATTCTGGACCCTTGCAAGGAGTGAAGCCTCTGACATCCCTACTCCTTTTGTCTAGTCCCAGGCAATTCAACCCATTTTTTGACAAATCAAGTATTGACAAGGCAGACAAAAAACAGATAGCCAATGGTCAACTGTCCTAGACAAAAACTGTCTTAAAACTATTGCTATGCATAATCACCTTTTATTTACTGCAAAGAGTACTTTAGTCTACACTTGAGCCAAGTGGTCCATCTGTGCCAAGCTTATTCTGGTTTCTTTACCATGAAGCAACCAGAAGCATAGTTATTATCAGTTGATAGAATGCAAGTTCATTTCAAATCAAAAACATTCTAGCTTTCTATATCTGTCATAACTTTATCATGCACACCACACAGACAGCCACATAATATTTACATTAATAAATTATGAGGCAGGGCAATTTATTAGTCACACCAAAAAAGCCAGTCAAGGTCACAAAACCTTCTTGTGGCTGAATAATACATGTATCTTTCTCATTCTGTAGTTTCATGAAATTATACGCAGACATTTGATTATTTGCCTCTTCTTTCTCTGCCCCTTTGAGCCCCATGGAAACTGAAATTTAGTAAGCCCCTAGGAACTGAAATCTAGTAATGTATAATCTTGATTCACTTGCCAACCCTACCCACTCAGTGTATTCCTGACTAAATGGCCCAGTCCCTCTCCACACTTAAGTCCCTCCACATACAAATCAATGAAAAATGGGGGAAAATTCACAACCACATTCTAACATAGAAGAGAAGAATCCAGAAACTCAAACAATTGGAATGGGAATAACATCTTTTAGTTTGCACCATTGTTTCACAAGACAAAACAGGAGAAAATCCCGAGGAACCAACCACACAGGGGCCTCACTTGGCAAACTTAGGCCATAAATCAATGTAATTAATTTTCCCTTCACTGGTGAGGATATATCCAAATTTCTGTTAATCTTTGAAGTGCAGGAAGCAAGGGGGACTTATTCTGTACACAGGAGACTGATAATCTGAAAGAGTTGGCACAAGTGGTACTCTGCACAAAATTAATTCTACTAATCAGGCAATCCATTGTATTCAAAATGAAAGCAATTTTATTGATACTGTATCATTATTTGAGAGGTAAACTCTTCACAAATATGTTTATATGTTCATTTAGCAGAAAAGTTCAAGAACAATTTGTAGTGGTATTCATTCCACCTTAATGTATACTTGAAATTTGTGAAAAAATGTAATTAAAGAAAGAGAAACATGACCAAAGGAAGCTGATGCAGCTTCAAAACAAGCTTATTTAAAAGTAAAAAAAATGTACTAATGTATTGGGCATTATTTCATGACATTCACCTACAGTGTTTTCAAATTTGTTTATACAATAGAAAACAGTTTTTGTCAAATCAATTATAAAAAATCAATCTAATGTACTCTATGTACAGCATTTTACAATTAAAAGTACAAAAGTTCTTTCTTGTTTGAAACACTGATCAAAGAAATAATGGCCAGTATAGTTTGTGTATTTCTTGCCAGCAAGTGCTACAAAAAATATTAAACTTAAGTGCTAAGGATACCATACTAGATGGATAGGATCAAGGAAAGCTCTCTAGTAGTGCTAAAGGAGGTAACAGTTTTCCTTTAGTCAGATAAATTTGTGGTTATTTGGAACCAAAACCCTACCATGAACTGGTTATGCACTTTCACACCCAGTGTAAAATATTTGTCAAATAACAAGTCTAGACTGTCGTCTTTATCAAAATGAATTAACAAATAAAATGATTGTGATTTTCAAAAGAATAAAGAATTCTGACCATGGTAGGGTAACACTTACCCCACATGGACACAGTATAATACAGAAACTTGAGAAAAGAAATGTGTAATAACCTACATCTTTAAGTTACCTAGTCCTTTAAGGTTCTGACTGTTCACCTCAGGTGTAACAGAGACAGGCCAATATCCCACATTTGTTTGGGAGATGGCACGGTTCTGATTGGTTATTTTATCTGGGATAGCCCAACAACCTTTCTGACTGACTTTGAAGTGCCACATGATGAGCACAGCTGTTAAAATAACAGCTACAAGAATAAAAATGATAAGTAACTTCATAAACGTTGATATTCCCTGATCATGCAGCATATTGATGGTTGGAGTCTTGGTAACATCCTGCTCATCATCTTCATCGTCAATCCTGAGTCCACCGCCCAATGCACTCTTATGGCATTCTTTTCGTTCTTGATCGACATCATCATCGGCATTACACAGGGGCAGGCACTCTCCTAAATCACAATGGCACAGCATTGAACAGTTGGGACACAAAGTGTTGAAGGGTTCCTCACATCCTTTCCTACAAACTTTGCTGCACATTTTAGAATCATTTGGTGTGATGTTCAGATGATCTTCACATGTGCCATAAAGTCTAATGGACCACTTTTTGAACTCTCCCTCAAAACCCTTAGTATCAGTAACCTCTAACTTCCAGAGGCCTGCAGGATTCTCACCCCAACTAAACACAGTCATAAATGGCCAGTTTTGAAAACCATGACTAGAATAATCTCTGTCTCTTGGGGCTAAAAGCTCGGATTTAGTACCAGCAGGTGAAGTTAAAACAATTCTTAACGAGCCTCTTGATTTATGACTCAGTGTTATGTACACTCGTACATGTTCTAGTTTCATAACACAGTTTATCTTTCTTGAGCAGCCAGAACTTAGAATTGTTGATGTGAGAGTCCCTTTGGCTGGGATCTTCTTGTTATCCATGTGATCCTGTTCTCGGCACATGTGTTGCTCAGGAGCAGGTCTCCAGGTAGGAGAGGTGGCTGCTGTCACAAGAGCATCTGTGTCTAACACTCCAAACCCATACTTGTGATTCACACGATATCTAGCACCATTTTTCTGCCAGCCTTTGTCCAGCCGATCAGTTACTTTGGAAGTCTCAACAACAAGATGCTGCAAATCTCTCCAGCTTAATTTCGGATTTGCCTCTAACACCAAAGCAAATATACCTACCATAGAAAAATGTATTCTGATTAAAATAAATGAAATCTTTATTAAGCAACACTTTTTGAAAAAAAAATCCGCCTAATAATAAAAAGAAAACAAAAAACTCCAAAAAGATTCACAAACATCTGTATTATGATCACAATTAAATCAAGCTAGTCAACTTTTCAATCCCACAAAGTGATGCCATAAAAGCCCGCAGATAAGCTGCAACCCAAATTTAGGAGCTCAAATTTGAAAAAAAAGTTTTTTGATAGAAATCAAAAGAAATCCAAAGTTGAGTCTTGAGAAGTCTTCTTCATCCACTGTTCATCAAACACAAACTCATCATTAACATTGCAATAGAAAATACTTCAAAGTGTTACCCGCAATTTTAGCATTTTAAAATAATTAGCATCATTTCTAGTTTCTACCAACTTGGACATATGATTGGTCTTTTTCTGGTCTTTGTCAACAGGAATTTCTTTATTCAACACAATTTTTGTATAGACTTTTACATTACAACAAGAATGTGAGCAGAACGTTCGAAGCTTAGTAACCAGGCATTAGATCGGACACAATGGACATTCACAACACCTTTATCAAATGTTTCCACAAATTAGCTGCACCCCCAATTTCTAGTCACAATTTTTGAAAAAAAGTGTGGCTTATCCATGGGCTTTTGTGGTACTTTGGTAGAAACACAAAAGAAACTTTAGACAAACAAATTCCAGAATGATTCCATAATTTTTTGTTTTGCATAAAACACAGGTGAATCTGATGCAAAATGATGATTGTAATTGTAAAAATCCGTTATTTGAACTTTAACAAGATCAAACATCTCTATAATGAAGGCTTTAAGTTCAAAAAGCAAAACTTATAATGTAGAAGCAAAAGTAATAATGATCTCAAACATAATACAACCATCTGAATATATTGTAAACTATGATACCAATAGTATTCAAACAAGTGTCATGAAAATCAATATTTCATGGCATTTTAATATCTGGTATGACAAACACTTCATTTACTTATTTTGCAGTGGCAGCTGTAGATATCAATAACAATAAAGAAATCAAATATGTCTCAGTTGCTGCCAGGTTGGTATGCCAATTATCATCTACCAGCCTTACAAAGGCCACAATAATAATATAGAATAATATTGTTTGATGATAAAATTTTTCTTTAAACAGGTACTTTATAAAACATTTGATATTGGAAACACTTTGATGTTGTCAGGGTTTCTTGAGCAGACTGACCATTAAATGAAAGTATGACCATATACAGGTGATAAATTATTATTTATAATCCAAAGAATAGCTGTCAAACTAATAGAGTTTAGAATATTAGCCAAACAGAACAAAATAACCAAGTCTACTAATAGGTGCAGACATTCAGATCCAAGCTTAGTTACTATAATTAACGGCCATTTACTCGCACAGCTGATTACCCGCACCAGCTGATTATTGCATATGGCAAAAAAAAAGTCAACAGATTACCTACACCTTGAAAGCAAAGAAAATTTGTGCAAAATGGCTGTAGAATTCACAACATTTCCTACTCAACAGAATGCGAATTCGTGGCCACACTTTGTGCGAGCGATCATAATCAATGCCATGCTGAATTGTTGATTTCTCAACAAAATTGATATCTCCAGTTCTACTGGGCTTAACAAGTTTCTTAAAACGGGAAAATTCTCTTCGGCTCAAGCTAGTGTTAACTTGAAATTTGTTAGATGTGCTGGATACCCTTGGATTATTTCTGTCAACATCAAGGTTTGTTTACATGCGTGCCAATAAAATTTGTTCACCGCGCAACTAATTGTGTGTGAAATAAACTTGAGTAGGCATCATGTTTTCGTGCTGCTTCGTGGCACTCTTAATACAATAAAATTCATTTGAGAGGTGGAAATACAGGAGGGTGAGAATTTTTTTTTAATTCAACTACCAGTAGATTTCAAAATTGTCACATAACCCACACCTCCCGCAGTGACACATGTTTATGGAAACAGATTACCAGTGGGTAAACGGCCGGAAATTACAGTTCTACCAATAACTAAGAAATACAGGTACACCCTAGGTAACATTGAAATAATGATCAACCTCTTACAAAAAGGAGTTAATTTGTTATTGAAATCTTAGAAGGGGATTGCTCACACGATGTCTTTCAATCTCCATTACACTTTTTCAGCCAAAAAAATTTTTTGTCATGACAAAAAAATTAAGGTGGTCCAAACAAATCAGGCAATTTTTCATAAACATTTATCATATTCTTAGCACAACACAGCTGGTTAAGAATGTTGTATGCATGACTGAGATTACTTCATGTACTACTTATTCTCAACTTGACATATTAAGTGAGATCTTGTACACATCAGTGCACAATGGGGAGCATGGTACATCAGTAAAAGTAACAAACAAACAAACCTGCAGCCAGAGGAGCAGCAGCTGATGTGCCTGTGTGGCTTTTTGTGCACTGATGATGCAAATCAGTTGTAACAATCTGCTTGTCTGCCCCTCTAGTTTCACCACTGCTGTAGGTTACAGCAAGAGTTGATGGACATGGTTCTGCATACCACGGTGACTTGCCACGATCATTGACAGCGCCAATAGACACAGTGAAAATGCTTGTAATGTAGCCATCGCAGTTGCAGTAGTCATTGTAGTGTCCACCATTACCTGTGGCCCAGACAAAGATGGCTCCCAGACCACCACGTCCTTTTCTGATCCCTATAGCAAAATGTAGTGTCAGTTGTGTGCATATACAGCTAAAAACTGACTTAGTCAGCTGTTTCAATTAACTTCATAACAAAACTACTAACTTAAAACTAAATTGAGGCTAAAAGTAATTTTGGCAAATTTACAAGTCAATGCATCAGTTTCACCTAGCGCATCGCCACATGTTTCATATCAATTTGCCTGACAACTTTGCTGGATTTGTTTCCTTCCCTTTCTTCTTGTACCTACCACCCTTTCAGTAAATATTCACCCCACATCTCTGCTTATCAGTGATGTTGACAGTTGCTTGGAAGTGATTTGCAGCTTGGTCAAGATGATGACCCCCTTGCTTCCCTTTGTGCACCCACATTCTAGTATTGCACGCTTCATGTTTTAATGACTGTTACAACAAAATACCTTCTCTGAATGCTTTCTTGGCCATAGGACCTGGGCCATCCACAGTTCTTCCATCATCATCTGGGCCCCAGCTGCTGCTGTAGATATCAATGAAGTCTTTATTTAGACCTAGTGACCAGGCCTCGATGGCATCTGTTACATCCCCATCAAGCATTCTCACACCTCCAATGCGTGAATTGTAAGCCACACCTACTCCACACTTGTTGTTATTTACACCAGCGGCTACTTCCCCTGCACATCTGAAAATTAATTGGAAATAACACTGTTTATAGATAAGTTCTGCTGCCCTGTCTAACATGCCATATCTATAGAGAAAAAACTCTAGTAAAACCAAAACAGATAAATAACCCCAGCTAATAAAAACAAATGAATATATTCCAAAAGGAACCAGTACAAAATGTGGTAAAGCATAAGAACACATATCAATTTTAGTTATCAGAAATATCAGAACTAGACAATGAATGAATTAAGAAAAACAAAAGAACATTATATTTTCAAAGAAAACAGAGTGACTTGACAGTGTCTCCAGCAATTCAAGGATCTGTCGGGACACCAGCCAATTCTGACCAAAAAAAGGAAGAAAAGGTACCTTGTGCCATGTTTATTGATGTTGTCTCTGCTATAACGAGGCATTGGATCACTATCATGACTATTAAAGTCCCAACTAGCCTTTGCTTCATAATTGTCTTTAAGATCAGGATGAGTGTACTCAATACCATCATCCAAAATTGTAACAACCACACCGTGACCTGTGATATTTCTTCGCCATACTGGTCCCACATTGATGTCAAATCCCCGTGGTCCTACGGTTTGTCCTGTGGAATATTGATAAGACAATGTTATTCAAGATGTTTGAACACACTTTTGAAGTACCTGTCTGTCACTTACAATTCTGCACTAAATTAAGATGTTATTAGTCTTGACACAAGCACATGAAAAAAATTGAGACCTCACCTTGCCCCATGCTCAATTAATCCAATAAGAATTTCAAGACCAAGATCTAAATTTACCCATTTTCTTTCAATTTTATCTAGTTCAGTACTGTTTCACAAGTTTGTTTACTTTTTATAAATGAAAACAAATGTGTATACAAATGTATAAACAAATGTATCCCTTACATAGAATGCTTATCTAATGGAAACAACACTTGTAGAACTCACAAAAAGTTCATGCATGTGATTTCACTTTCATACCAAAGAAAAGTTTGACAACAAAAACATCCATTAAGTTAAATTTCCAGTAGTTTCTGATTACACAAATGCAAGCTTTCTTCAAACTTATATTTTAAGCAACACCAGATTTGCTCAAACAGTTTTACTGCAAAATTTATCATAAGGAATTTGTGCAAAATATGTTGTTGAAACCAAAGTGGAATGATAGTAGAATATTAATCTTATAATCCTATTTGACTTGTAGCATACCTTCTAGCCCATATTCTGAAAATCAGAGTGGATGAGTTGAAAAGGTAGCAAAAGTCAAGAAGCCCCAATTACATTAGGCAATTGTTTATTAGGTGAGAAAGTCACTGTAGTAAATAAAAAAAAATAACCCACAAAGAAGCTGTTAACTAGCAAAAGTTTACATTTCAAAAGATTAATAGGATATTAAGGCTGATCAAAGCAGCAGCATTGTTTATCAGGGCTTGCAGCATCAGTACTATATATTTAATTAGATAAATGATATGTATGTTTCTCAACATTGTATTCCAAATAAAGGCACTAATTCTCTCCCATTGCTAACTGTATTGGGCAGTTCATTCTTAAGAGCACCACACACTGTACTGTGTACATGCAGGTATGCAAAGCTGTAGTGAAAAGGGTCTTAAAAGATCACACTACATCCTATATAGACAGGGTGGCATATGCTATATTAAAAGAACTATTTATCATAGTAAGGGATAAACAAAACAAGGTAAATTCTTGGGAGAAAAGACTTGGCTAGTACAAGAAAACACAGGATTTGGATCTATGACTTCTTTGACCATGAACAAAAAAAGGTTTCATACAAATTTGCGAAAGAGAGAAATTTTGTGACTGTATTGAATGATATTTTCCTGCAGGCCACATTTTTGCCACATGCCTAAATTAATGTCATTAGTAAGTGCACTCTACTTTCAAGCTGAACACGAGCAGAAAAAATTTTAAGCTTTTTAAAAAAGTTTGAACTGTAAACATCTTGGACTTGCATGTTTAAATCAAGGAGTATTCAAGAGGCCACAAAAGTTGACAAAGAGCAGAGAAAAAAAAATGGATGTCCCAACAAAAGGAGTATTTCAACTATCAGAAACAAGCTGTAAGTATTGATACAAAAGATTAAGCTAAGCTTAGAACAGTTCATTAAGCTGACAGAACAATGTGGCAATACATGCATCGTCGTTCTTGGGTTGCACAAGTATCGGAGAGACAAAAATTCAACTTCAACGGCAGATGTACAGAATTTAAGTAAACTTGACCGTCTGTTTTTCTGAACATTACAGCTGAGTGTTCAACCTAAATTTGGCCAGTTTACAATCCCATTTAGTTAGTATCTCTCTGAGGTTAACAATAGGGCCAAAGGTTCAAGAAATCCCTCCTGCTAAGAAGCCACATAGTATATGTATCAATCTTTGGTCAGTTTAGTTGGTAATTGGACACTGGTGCCAAATTTCAAAAACCATCATCGATTTTAGATGCAAAACATGAAACATACATAAATTCACGTATGCGACATCCAGCGAAATGCAATTAGACAATGCCTGCTTATTTAATTAAAAAATTTCCTTTTTTCTACAACTAATTAATGTACATGTACTTGCTGTAATTCACATCAAACAGAGTTAGAACTGGGAAGTTGCCTTGCATGTTGACTTCAAGGATAATTTCTCAAAAATACCTTGAAAGGGTTTTCCTGATTGTTTTCTTCAGTCATAAAGCCCCCTACCTATTGGTATCTCTAAATGTTGTGATGGAAAAATAGAAATATGAGCTTTTTTTAATGCTGTAGGGCATATGCATCAATTTTTTCTGGATCCTCTAAAATTGACTTCTTCCTGAGGGAAATGCAGTCATGTCACACTTTAGTGAATTTAATTTAGTCAATTTAAGCAGAGGCTAAAGAGTCTGGAAAGGATTAAATATTCAAACAGTTCATAGTGCAGTTCTTAGATTCAAAGTATACATTTTAAGCTTCTTTAACACTGATGTAAGATGACAAATTTGTCACACAGAGTCCTGTTATCTCCAAAAAGAGCTCTTAACCATCTGCTCATTGGAAAAGAATGCCTGTCAAAAATACCAGCCAGACAAAAATTAGTGAACATGTTATTTTGAAGTCTTATCAATGGGAAATGATCTATATCTTCTGAGGCCAGGGGGTGACTAATCTAATGAACAGTGTAATTAGGGGTAGGCTGGATAGGAAATACATTCCGCATACTTGATTTGCATATGTGAACTTTTGGATTCGGGGAGCCCCCACAAGGCCAACCTATCCTGCAAAGCTGTGAGGCTTTTCAACACAGCCATAGTTCTTTCTCTTCCAGCCAATTTCAAACTGAGCAAGAGCTTTTTTCAAGTTAGCAACTGCTTCTGATGTTAACCACAATGAGATCTTTATATCAATTAGAGCAAAAGTCTTGTGATTTTGCTTTCTGAACACCTATGATTGACGAACACCCGATTACAAAGGCTTTCGTCAATGTCGAAAATATTCACCAAGTATAAGGCAATATACTTTATTTTGCTAAACAAAACATTCCTAAACAAATCGGCCATATTAATGTCCTTTCGTTTCCCGTCTAGGTCTTCGGCACAACAGCAAAGTTGACGAAAATTTAACAAACAAATCGAAGATGTCAAATATGGGTCGATAATTGAATGCTAACGATTCCCTTTGTGTTTCGAGAGGTTCTGTCAATGAAGTCCCTTGCAAAAATAGATACCAGCTAAATCCAACGTCCATGCCGTAGCTGAGCAGCTATGATAAGATAAAGGGATTGAAGTTTGAAATTTAAATCCACAGGCAAAACGCATGCAAAACGCATTTACGGGATAGAAAGAAATCGCTCGAATCGATCCAATTCGTTTAGAGAATCATTTGGTACGTTCAATCTGTCAGAGTACAATATAGTTCATGACCGTTTTACAGGGCCAATAAGTGTGTTTAGTTTCAAACTCTTAACTGTATTAGGTACACAGGAAGTTAAGGAATACTCACGAGGAATTTTTCATGGCCTAGCTTTCTTGAGGTGTTTTCGATCATGAAGATAGGGAATCAAACACACTCATGACTTAAAATTGTAAACAAGGAAACACCATGCATTATTCCACTGACTTGATCAAATTCAATCAAATTTTTCCTGCCCGATAGGCTGATTGAACTGAATTCTAACTCTTAGCGTCATCGACAACTTAATTTTACAGAAGGCAAAATGTCTTGGGCAGTCATGCAAAATAGAGATACCATAAATGTAAAATATTTCTGTCCAAACTCGAAATTCACACACAGATAAGTCATCTCATAAATCCACCGAACAGAATCAAGGCAGAAAAGCTTCCATTGGACAACAACTTCCCCAACCATCATCTACATAATTCCGCTTCAACGAGCCATAACTAAAGCTAGCTCTTGCTTACCACTAGCACAGACACATTTTCGACACGTTACATTACAGGGAGAGGAGATTTTAAATTCATCGTGGATCTATACATGCAAATGTTGTACTTACCTGAGTTGTTCAAATACCACTGATCTTTATAATAAGGGTCTAAAAAATATCCTCGTTTAGTCCTTCTCAAAACTTTCTGCTGGCGAGCAAATTTCACAAAAGGTTCACGTAAAAGACTGTTCGTGTGTTGCGGTGCACCTCTGCGAACTCGCCGCTTTCCGAGTGTTTTGTGTTCAAATAAGAAATGTCCAGGAAAGCCTGAAATCTCTCCTCTGTTTACAAAACCATTTTTCTCTGCCAACTCGTCGACAAATCTCTTTTCCCTTTCGACATAGACCACCCATGTGTTTCCATAAACATCTTCATTTCTTCGTTGCAGCTTCAAGGCAAACGAGTTGAACACAAGATAGGCTAAAATTAATCCTCCCTTGGCAACAAAAGCCATTTTCTCGAATCAGACGCGGCTAGTGCCACCTCTACAGCCTTTTCTAAAGAGCCATTTTTGATCCGATGATTACTGTTCTGGAAAAGGAAAGGACACTTTTGTCAACGTAAGCGTCGTCAGCCCAAGCGACGAATAAATTTCTGTGTTAGCATGCACAAAGAAATCTGGCCTCCAGGGTATGAAAACTTCCCGTGATTCACTCCTGTCGCACATCCGCGCACGCATTTACCACGTCGAATATGACTGCACGCGCGCATGTTCTGCGTGATGCACGTGTGATTCTGGCTTTTCCTTCAATCTCTCACAGTACTCATTGTGTTCATTTTTTAATTATCACAATCTTTTTTTCAAAATCTTCAACCGATTTAGTATCAAATTTTTGAATAAAAATTAATGAAGTTTAGCTGTGCGACAGGGAAGTTTCCCCACAAACTCTATTTCCGTTGGCATTTCGCTGTCCGCCTCTTTCCTTGTCTCCCCATCATCATTATCTTCATTCCCACCAACAGACCCACCACGCCTGGGGGCTTTCGCAACCTGCTCCCAAAAATCAAAATTCCTCAAAGATCAAGAAAGTGAAACCAATTTTCATTAGCTGTTTTTCTGTCTCAGTGAAAAAGCGAAACAAGTTTAATTTGTTTGACCTGACCTCTGCGAGTTGAAAGCACCACCCCCTAAAAAAATTAATGAGAGCGGTAAAACTCTTAAGAGGCGACAAAGTCTTTTAAGAACTGACGGTCCAAACGGTTATGGAGGATATGTCGGTGCTTTGATCTTTTAGAAGAGTTAACATTTTTTTAAAATGTTAGCTCTTTGAAGCATCACATTGAATAAACAATTCCAGAAGTCGGCAGACCGCCGTACCTGTGTCTAATGGACCTAAAATAAACATGACAGATGGTGCTAAGTGAGATGTGAGGATCCGTTTGTTTTGTTTTAGGTTTACGTGGGTCGGCACCAGACGTTTGCACACCTTAAAATCACCGCCCTTGAAAATGTTCTCATCCTAACCCAATCTTATTTCTACTTAATTGATTATAACTTCTTCCTTATTTGACCTTCCTTCTAAGGTAACTTCCGATCGAAGATGGGTTAAACATGGCAAAACAAAGAAGGAAGAAAACAGAAAACCATAATGCAGATTCTTCTTTTAATTAGAAACTATGTTATACGAGTCACATTAATCAAATGAACGACGTTACTTTTGTGTATTCCCATTAGCAGTTTCGAGTCGATTCATGAAAGTCATGGCCAACATCAAGCAAACTGTGGTAACTGTGGCGGAAATTACTGGGCTGGGGTTGGCTGCATGCCTCGCACGGATCCAGTAAGGGCCCGTGAAACGAGAATGCCGAGTACAAGCAGGCTTCTTGAGATGTAAGCGTCTACTGATACGAGACGAGCGCGCGCATACTCCAGGTTGAGAACTAATCCTTGTATATAAACTCTGTACACTAGCTAAATTTATCATTTGCCCTGAAAGTGTCTAAGAAAACAACGAGATCCTCCTCTGGAAACTTTACTTCTTGAATTGAATAGATGGAACTAAAAGTAACAAATTTTGTGGTGAAGAAATTGTTACTGAATACCGGAAACATGAAAATTGTGGATACGTATTCTAGAAGGTCTTTAAGTACTCGAGAATTAGAATAAAAGGAAAAATGAAAATTTCAACCATCGTGTCTTATCCGCATCAAGCAGTGTAGTGTTACCACACGATCACGAGTTTCTTCCTGAAGCTGCTGACCGTAGAGGGCCGGAAGAAAGGGGCTAAGAGTTACCAGACTACGAGAGACGCTAAGTTTTGCATGTAAAAATGTAAAAGATAGATTTAGCACTACAATACACGCAAATTCTAAAATTACATCTTTGATTTCGCTTACTTTCCCTCTAATCCCATTAAGAAAGGACCAGAAAATATCCCTCCTCCCAATATTTTCACGCTGAAAGACAGTTAAAAGTGGTCTTGAATCTCCACGGCCGTTCTGAAAGAAAAGCGTTTATTGGGAGTGTTTTACCATAAATTTGAGTGGGTTTCCACCACTTATCCGGAGAGAAAATGGAAGTTATCACAGCTGTGACTTCTCAGTTGAACATGCCGTGCCTAAATCTAATGCCATTAACACAACAGTTAAATTTAGGCCATGATAAGAGGTTTTTAATCCACCATTAGAATAGTGACGTAGGCATATCGTTTAACTTTACACTTTGGGTTTCCGTGCTCCTTAACTCGATAGAATGAAATGAAGACGCCAGGCATCTGATAAGGAATTTATCTCACAGCAGAGCAGCAGTAATTAGCGACAGTCGTCAACCAGTAATTGATTCGAACGAATTTCATTGCGCCCGGGATTCTTTGTGTGCGTGATTATAGCCTTCTATTCCCTTAACTGACTTAGCAATATCGCCTTCAAATAGGGATTCAATAAAACTAAAGATAATGAATCGAGAAAGCAATTTCTCAATTGATTTCTTTAATTTGTTTATTAAATTTGAAAGCGCCAAAAAAAATTCTGCATATAGGGAGTGTGTTTATCTTGACCATCTGCAGCCATTCCTGTTAATCTAAATTTTCGATTTGGTCCTATCTTTTTGGTCTACCATAGTGAACTTTCCTTTTTCTTTTTTAATCGATGATTATGTCATAGGCTTTGAAAATATTTCGTGATATAGCTCCTTTCGCAAAGTAACACTAATTCAAGGTCAAGAATTCCGGAAATGTATTTTTTCGGCACATTCAATGGTATTTGACTCGAAAAGACACAATACAACTGCATTTTTCTGTTGTTGTTGGATCACCTTTGGACTGCATCTTGAAAGGAATTTCAAACTTCTTTTTATCTAGTTTATAGCCCACGCGCGGAGAACTCGAGTCAGTGCATGGTTATGTCCCAGCTATTTTAAGGTGGCGAGTAAACATAACAATATCACGAAAGGGTATGTTTATCTCCTCAAGTGCCATGCTAACTTAGTCGAATATAAGCTGTTTTGAACTGAGATTGTTGATAAAAACGTGGACAAAAACAAGAACAGAAGACAAACGATCCAAAATGATGAGGACGAATCATACCATAGAAGCAGACTCAATTTTTTTACACAGCTGGAAAATGGCAGTTTTTTACCCAGCTGGAAAATAGCATAAATATTTTAAGCGACACCCGTCCTGATCCTTGACAAGAAACGATATTGTATGGACGTTAAAATAGGAGGAAGGATATTGTACTCTTTTTGTGCAAAAGAAAATAATACAGAAATTGTAATAAAAAAACTCATATTATATTTTTCAGGATATAAATAATGGAACATCTTTGTACTTTTCATTTTGACTGCCAGTTCGCCGTTTACCAATATAGCGGTATCCAAATCGTCAACGGAAAGTGAAATTCTCACCAGCGCCCCAAAATCGTGTCTTTCTATAAGCAAGGTCAACCAGAGTGGGTCGGAATCGAAGATGACGTCTCACTCATCCCAACAGTCTTCAGTTTTTGCAAACCACATTGTGCTCAGATAACAAGGCAAGCTAGCACAGCTGTCGAGATCATTTTAGTTTTTAATTACAGATGTTTGTAGGGTTGGGTGTGCATTTTAAAAATAACCCCTGTCAAATAGAATTCGTCCGATGTGAAGAAAGCCTTTATTTTTTAATATAAAATATAAAATATAAATTTTTGAATATAAAATATAAAATATATCGATTTGAATTTTGGCGTCTTTTTGGAGAATTCATCAAGTATTTTTCTTCCGATGAATTGGTAATCAATGCCACCATTATGGACTGCGGTTTTATTGACCGATATCGAAAATGAGCAGACGCCGAGGTTTAATTAGAAAGCATTTAGCACTGGGAGCCCCGCTTGGATCTTAGAGAGACTGAATATTTAATGATGGGCGCAATGGTAAATTTGCAATATTCTGGAGTCTAAAACGGCTATTGGATGTCTACAACAAATTGTCAGCGACAGATTCTTATTAGCGGTGGGTCAAGAGTGGCGAAGAAGCGAGAGAAGAGCCGTTTTGTATCTTGCCACAACGTCAGCGAAAGCCACTTTCGGGCCAATATAGCAAATGAATCTTTTTAAAACAGTTCTCTTAGTCTCTTAAGGCTTCCTCATGTTAAGTAGGAAATCATATCTAAATGTTGCACCTTTAGGAGGAAGTAAATCATATCCACCTGGCGACTAATTCGGTTTTTTCCTTGGACAAAAACATATGATAAATATTTTTGCAGTGCCACACAGGAAATCATGGAAGGTTCAGTGTTTTTTACCCTATTTTTGCATCAAATATATGGGTATCACGGTGTGGAAAGGAGACTGGAATGGAAAAACCTTTGTCGTCCAGTTATATCTTAATCTTAAGCAACCTGCAAATTCTTCTTTCTAGGAGTCAAAGGCTTACGGTTATGCTGATACAACAAAAGAAAAACATGCACTCACAAAGCGTTTGAAATTTGCAAGTAATATCATCATAGAAACAATATATATATCAAATCAAGGATTTTGACGGCGAAGCTCTTCCACTTGAAATAATTCTTTATATTTTTGCGGCACCTCTGCTAACTTCGAGTACCACAGACAGGAAAACAATGTATAACAGTGTATAAAAGAGATCATTACCGAAAAAAAAAAAAAAAAATGGAGTTTCCGTGCTTTCTTGCTTGGAGTGCCGCTAACATAAAAGTTCCGGGGCAGAGTTAAGAGTTCTTTGGAGTGAATATCATAAACTTGTTTTTCTAGACTGAAATAATGCTTTTGAAGGATATTCAATTTACGTCGACAATCAAGGAGTTATGCGCCACGGGGCGTCGTTTCCCCTACCGAGCGAGCCAGCGTGTCGTAATGATGTTGTATGACTATGGCTGCTGTGGTATCAACAGACCTGATAACCTTAATGAAATATTAGAGGCACGCGTGCAGATGAATAATTAGGCATTTAATTGGCTATTCTGCCTTGCACGATTTTTCCATGCATCTCTTGGAATAGGAGGATTGTAGAGGTCCCTAGTTTCGATAACAACAAAATAATAAAAAATGTCATTTTCCGATCTGACCTCTAAAATTCGTACCCGTTAAATCGGTTTTAAGACCTTTCTTCTAGAAGTTATTCTTGATCTGAGAACCTACTGCGCTTTCTTGGATTGTTATCATACTAGGTCACTGATCACGTAAACCTTTCATCTGGAACATTCTAACAGGTCGTAAACATCTTCCATGTCAACTATTCATGATTATAAACCCCTGCTAAGTGCCTCCAAGCAACGAGAAAACTGAAATAACATTTTATTTTTAAATCGGTAAGATTTCAAATAAACAACCTAGGCAAAATAATCATAATATTGATGGCAAATTTTATATCTGGGCTAATCGCTTAGAAAAGATGCTTAAAGATTTAATCTTCATCGACGGCTGCCCGCAGTACATTGATGTTCATCATCATAAAACACGAAATTTCAACCTGGAGACTCTGGGCTTATATCACCAAGCAGCCGATGTTTCTCAGTCACTGTTTCAATTCCTACCAACAGTGTGATACATTACCTTTTTTTTAAAGAACGGGAGACAACTGAGCAAACTTCTATCTTTTTTACCGAGTATTTCGTCACAGAGCTGAGGATGATGCTGAGCTTGATGTTTCACAGATGATTCACAACAATTAAACTTCAGTTTTGCTTTTTGTGTTTCAGCCATATACAAGAGCAGCAACGTAGAAGCGTTCGAACTTATTGTGAAAGGTAGCTTTTCTTCATAAAATAAATGTGGCTTCAAATCTATCGTTGATCCCAAGAGAGAGTTCTAAGACATTTTTTCTACTCTATCGCCTTGTAAATCGAAACTCACGGTGTAACATTTATATGATAAGACAAGCTTTAATAGATATCAGCGTAAAATCTCTATCTTATCAGTGCTAATGACTGAATAGTTAAGTCTTTTGTTTCTACTTTCTTCAAGTTATGGTACAACGTTTTGCCACAGTACGGAGATTTTAGTTTTTTCAGCTATCTCCTCGCCCAATTCCCTCGGCGACCCTTGTGTAAAGTGGGGCGAGGAGACCAGAGACATTTGACACTTGAGACAAGAGAGATTTGGACTTCCTGTCTTCTTAGTCAGCTATCAAGTCTCCATCTATCAATGTGAATGTAGTAGGTAGTCTTATTATTTGCTTTTGCAACATTTTCAACCTTTTTTCTAAGAGACTTGGTTTTTCACCTTGTTTGTCATCACTTCCAGTTTTTCCTGCAGCTATGAATGGTGTTGCACTAAAGTCAGGCGAGTTGCTGGCAATTTCCGGTTCTGAGTCTTTAATCCCCATGTGCTTTTGTAGAGTGCGGACGTAGTCGGTGAGCAATGCTGTTTTCTTATTGGCTCTCTCGTCGCTCTTCTGTGATTGGCTGAGCACTTTTTCACGGATAAGTTGTTGTAGCTTCTTAGTGCTTAAAGGAATATGGGATTTGTCCCCATCACCTTCATGTGGCACTTCGCTTAACTCGGTGATTGCTTGTTTTTTAATAACGTTATTCTCTTTCATGACACTCTCGATGTAGAAATCATGTTGATCCTTACTAATTGCTGGCTTCCTTTGCCGTTGAAATTTCAGAAGGGGAATGATTTTGTTGCTGACGGTGCGAACCATCTTTGTGCTGTTATTTTTCTTCGAGATTATTCCTTCTCTTTCTTCGGAAATCAGGTCTACCTTTCTCTGAGGATCTCTTTTCGTCTTGGTATTATGCAGGGCTGAAGAAGTTTCTTCGACCGCGACAGAATCGACGGGAATCTCTTCATCAAAAATGTCTTTTTGATTTTCACTTTGATCTTTACGTAGAAAAACCATATGGTCTCCGGGTTGCTTACATCTTTCAGTGTCCTTAGAAAAGCTTTCCTGTTGAATGCTTTTATGATCATCTTTTTGAAGGTTAGCGGCCATGTTCTTCCCTCGAATTATTTCTTTCTTTCGTTTGAATTCTTTTCTTGTTTGTTTTGAAACCAAACTGCAGATTTTATCTTTTGGACTATCTTGTACAGGAAAGATAAGTTCCATCCTTTCCGCATCTGGTAGAAGTTCTTCATACTTGCTATGGAACTTTTTCTTTTCAATAGATTCCTTAGAACACAAGCTGACTGTCTGGTCGAGTTCTATTAATGGTAAATCGTAGTGACATTTGACTGAAGTTGGTAAGGTTGCACGAGAGTCGCTTGTCCTTCTTTTATCTTTCCTGCAAATGAATAGAAAAAAAGAAAGGGGGAGAGAAGTATTGAGCGACGTTAACTTTTAAACGTGCATGATTGATTTTCAGCCATGCATCTAGACTACAAGTAGCTCCTCCTTTTTCCTTTTCTATTCTGTGGCGCTAGTCAAAGAAAATCAGAGGCAAAAAAAATCCTGTTGGCGCGCCACGTGTAACTCCACCTACTTTTCGTAGGCTCCAATTCCAATCGTTTTTTCGTTGCACTGATTTTTTATGACTCACGCGACGGACTTCGCCGAAAAGCAGTGACTGATTGTTGTCCTCGTAGTCTACCATGTATCCGGGGTGTTACTCAAAGTAAGTTTGGGTGAGATTGTGTACCAGACCCTTCTAACCCTATTCCCCTGTCTTTCAATAAACAATGAAATTCAGTTTTAATTTAGATCAGCTCGGGATACAACCTGAGCTGGATGTTTTTTCTATCATCAAACTTTGCCAAATGGTGTCCGCACAATTCTTTGAGAACCTAGCCTAACACGGCAAAGAAAAAAGATAAGTTCTCTGTACGATTTGGGCGTAGGAATATTACAACTGGGAGTATCTCAGCTCATAGACCTGCCATCACCAGGCGATGAATGTCTAAATGAAGATAATACGATGTATTTGTTTGTTTTTCAAGTAAGTTTACGCATAATATCAGCACACGATATCAAATTTTTTGCGATGTGCGAGTCTTTGTCGTGTTTGTCACCACTGTGTGCTTTTTATCCACCGACAGCACGGAATCTTTGTTCAGACTTCCTGTACCTGTATTTCGGCTTTCCTTTGTAGTTCAAACTTCCCTTGGTCATGTTTATCCTTGTGTACACGCCCACGGTGTCTGCCAGTTGCCTTTCTCTTTGTTTTACACCTTCTAATTGCTCTTGTCTTATAGCATTCAAGCGCTTATTTCGCCTTCTCAGAATTTCGCGTTCTATAGCCCGTGGAATAATGGAGCCCTCCTTGGAGGTGAGATCAGACTGGAAATTTATCAGCCTGTTTCCGTGATCTCGCGTAGCTTCCGGTGCCAGAGGCCGGCGAATACTCTTGATGAGCCGACAATCACTTTGCGCCTGCATCCCGCGTAGAGACACGAGACCACTCGCATTGCCACTTATAACACTTCCAAGAGGTGTCGCACCTGTGAGAGGTTGATAAGTAAAGGCGGTTATTTTTTCACAACTAGGGATGATAACGAGTATAGAGTATAGGTCTTGTTTTTTACAGCATATTTTTACTTTTACAAACTCATTGATTCTTTTCTTCCTACGAACCAACCGAGTTTGGCGAGCCCACGCCAATACTCATTTAGACACCGCAAACGATTTTTCAATCCACAAGAAAACTACGAACATTGGCCAGAAAACTTGCAAAAGATATCATCTCCTATACAAGAGCTAACGACGTTTTGATTTTTTTCTGTTTCTAATGCATCACTATTCCACGAAAAGCTACTTCCATGTCGCCATTAGATCGTTTGAATATTCAATTGAAAGTAAACCCTTTTGGACGTCCTCACCTTCTTTTTGAAAATTCAAATGATGTACAATTTGTTCCAAGTTACTTTTTTCTTCCCTATGTCTTCTTAAAATTACTTCCACCTCTCCTTGCAACACCTTCGTTTCCTTTAGCAACGAAACTCTTTCTTTACGAAGTCTCCGATAACACACTCTTTTCGTTGAGTTGGCAAGATTTGCGCCATCCAAAACATATTCCTGACAAAGGGGCGACCTCGACAGCCTGTCTTGATCTGTTTTTAAATATTTTGCACCCGTATAAACGAGCAAACTGCTGTGTTTCACATCGAAATACATTTGCGAATGGTTTTCCTGTAAGATTACTCTCGGCATATCTATTATGCAAGGCGTGAATCTTTCATAAATTTAGCACGCAGTGAATTGTAGAGATGTGCATCCTTTTTCTTAAGTAGCATTATTTTATACAAAAAATGAAGGGGTTTGTTTGTCTGGCCGTCTCTGGGAGCCAAATCACCGGTTTTTCGTAAATACGTACACTGAAATTAGCACCCGAACCCTTACGCAGATGCAAATCGTACCGCGAATGTGTTTTTCTTTACACCTCATAGACTTAATAATAATACGAGCAATTAGTTTGTTATTTCCCTTCTAAGCTAGAAGACACGGTACTATTAACAAAAATTAGATTTTTTCTGTCAAAGTGACTTACGCAGTTTAGATAAAAATAATGATTAAAAATAAAAACAGGTATAAAAAGTTACAGACTGAAACAGAAACAGTCGGAAATATCGACTATGCCTCTCGCAAATTATTTTTATGGTTAAACGCTTCGCGCCAGGCTTCGCACATCTCCTTAAAAAATCCATTCTCGCAGATTAAATAACCATGAGATTCCGCTTGTAACGCAAAAAATAACACTTAAAAGTTTTTAGTGTTAATCTGTTAATAGCGATATCGGTGAGACACAAAGGTGAGTGCATAATCATTTGTGTTTTCAAAATTATTAGTAGGTAAATTGCTTGTTTAGATGTTCATACGGTATTACTGAGACCAAAAAATTTAAAAGCTTTCTTAAAGAAAGGCCATTAAAAATTTTTATCTTGCCTAATGTTGTGGTTCCAATTACTTCAACAGAACCAATAGCATGGCAGTAATAACTTTCCTGAGTTGCAATTTGAATTTCATCATTGATCACGTTTAAGTTAAGGCTAATTTGTAATTGCAGACTGACAACTGTCGAGACTTATTTGTTGTGTATCAGTAAGACATTTAGTGAGAAAAATCTCAAAATGTCTTCTCGCAATATTCTTTGCGAAACAGCCATGAATTTTTAGACTGTGTTAAAAGTTGTCCCGCACCATCGCCCTTTCTTAAGCGAGAGTTTCTCATAACGTCATCACCCCTAATCCGGGATATCGTAAATCAGTTTGTTTACATTCAGTGTACAGAAGCAAGGTTGTTGCTAACTTCAAAAGTCTTCAATAAACCGTACACTGCTTTCTATTCGTTCTGCGGAAGGTGACAATTCAAGGCGATCACAAAGAAAAAAGTTTCCATTTTGTGATGATGATTAAAAGATTATGTCCAGGGTGATCTGATGATCTGAAAATGATTTGAAAATCTTATGCTTTCAACCGCGTATGACAAATTCAGAATTGCAGTTTCCTGCAGGATCAGAATGATTCCATGATCTGGATCAAATCTCAAGCTTGTAACCACACGCATTGTCCGAATCCGTCTTTTGATCAAAATGTGCCCGCGTTAGTAAAGCGTCAAAAAGCTGTACAGCTAAGATGTGCAATGAAAACGAAGGAATGACTGTATGGCACTTAAAAAAATATTTCATCATCCTAAAGCATTAGTTTAACCGCTTCCATACGGAGTCTTGTCGCATGGGGAGGGTTGGAGAGAGTTCAGGGCAAACTTTGAACAACTTTGCATAACTAATCGATTTTTATCTTCACCTAAAACTCAGGCTTGGTGGATACCTTCAACAACGTGTATTTTTTGGTAGGAAAAACCTAAGCTTTTTAATAGGGAAACTTAAAACCGGAGTCTTAAAGTCTCGAAATTACTTTAAAATGAGTGGCTACCATTGCGTGATCTTCTATAAAAGCGGCAATCTTAGTGCAAAAACTCATCAAACGGCTGTTCTGTTGTAGTTAATCGGTGGGAATAAGTAACTAAATTAAGTCGCACTACAGTAGTACACCCCCCTCCCTGCAGCATTTGGTGACAATCACACGGGAGACCGGAACATTGGAAAAGGGGCTTTAAACCGTTCCGTTTTCACTGTGAAAACCCTTGTTAATGAAACCATGTTTTTGATTGAATATAAGTGATTAATTTAGTTATGCAAATTGTTATAAAGGATTAACTATTTTGGTAAAGGTGCTTTACGAATCAAAATTAAGTGGTGTTTTTTGGGATGAGTTTTAGGGCAATCTAGAATTAAGGCTGGGAAGCGACGCAAAAGACACTTAAAGGCTAGTTTAATTCACAAGTGGTGTTCCCAAAAAGTACCTTCGAATATAATTAAATGCTCAGAGTAACTCGTGAATGATCTAATTTGAGTACGCGATTTACTCTGGCGGTAAATTTTACCTGTTCTCTGTAGCTGAAGATTGTACAAAAACCACTGTAGATTACGCTTGTTATCTTCATATTCTTTGATGTTGTTCTCGCTGGTTTTTTGCAGATTTCCTATCGTAAACTGCAGCGAACCAAACTCACGGCGATCCTTACACAAAAAAGAGCGTTTGGCTGCTTTTTTAACTCTAAATATATCGACAGCCTCTTCTCTAAAGCGACTTTCATTTAACTTTGTTATCTGCACGGTAGTTACCGTTGACAAAGACATTTTCTTTAATGGGAGAAGTTTCAAATAAGAGTTTTGTTTATGATGCATCAATGATATAATTTTCGTTCCGGCAAATGCAATTAAAGTCAAAGTTAATGGGCACATAAATACACCGAAACAATCATAATGTGTTTGAATGGTACTTCAAAACCCTCCCTAACAAAGGCAGCTGTTTTTTTTTTTTTGTTTCAACTGAACAAAACAAAATTTAAATCCGTGATTTATGAACAAAACAGGAAACTTAAAAGATATTTTTTTGTGCCTCGCTTTCCACAAAATGTAATCATTCAAGCCATAAAAGTCTAGACTTTGTTTTGAGTTTACTCAATAAAATAATTCGTTTTCATGTTGTAAATACAATTTTGTTTAATTTTAATTAATAATCCTTCACCTATTTTAGTTTTACGTCAATGAAACAACAGAAACGGCTATTTTTTATTTCAATTCGTAATAAATTTCAGACAGTCTTAATAAATGTTAACTAACAAGAATGTTAAGGTAAGTGAATAAGATTCTAAGTTCGTCGTTTAGGTGAACGTTGCTCAAATACTATGAGCTTCTTCGGTTTAGGCTCTTAGTGAAGCTTGATTTCGGTCCAGCGACCAAGCTGTCATTAGCTGGAAGCTTGTTTCTCCGCCCGTGGGAAGATTAGAGACGAGTCGGGGAAACAATTACCTGGGGCCTGGCATTATCAGTGTTAATCCTCTTGCAGACCTTTATTCGGCTCACTTTGCTCAAGGCCTTATACATATTTTCCCCCAAGCGAAGAAACACTCGTGCCAAAGCGCTTATAGTAAGAGCCCGCTAACGAGCTAGTTTTCTCCGACTTCGTTCCAGGGTCTCTCATCTTCCCTTCTTTTCGAGCAAGAGGGAACTGTGACAAACATTTCAAATTAAGTACCCTCTCCCCATTAGGAACGTTCACACTGGGAGGTCTTGGTTCTAGTTCAGAGCCTTGTAGGGGCAGCTCAACAAACATGGCGGGCACGTAAACAAAGTGGTGTTGAAAAGCTAGGATCACCATAGTCAAGTAGTTTTGCTACTCAGCCTTCCGTGAAAATAGCTTTCAGAACGAGCATAGCAAACGGACAACCGTTCAAGTATTATGGTTTGCCGCGGGACCCTGAAATACAGGCTTCTTACACCAGAATTCTTCGGATTTCTGTTGTAAACTAGTATTCTGATAATATTTGTGCAGAACATTGGAACCGTGAATGCAGAAATACACCTGCCGATTTGCCCGGAAAATAGACGCGAAAAGTTGTAAGCTCAGCAAAAGGGAAAATCATCTAAGCTTAACAAGCGGAAAGTAGATGAGCTTGGCAGCAAAGTTGTTCTAGCCTGCGGCAGATCGCGTAGTTGATCAGTGTTCAAAATATTATAAAACAAGCGAGAACTGAAAATCTCAGAAGGAACGTATGAAAGCAATCCTCGCAGTAATGAACACACTTATGTAGTAGTGGAATTAAGGCCTGAAAAAAATTCAGGCCCGTAAGGGATTTGAACCCATGACCTCTGCGATACTGGTGCAGTACTCGACCAACTGAGCTAACAAGTCAACTGCGAGCTGATTATTATGAATCAATGAATTTGAATATATGGGTTTATTACGAATCAACATTGCACCGACTTACAGAGGGGAGAAGCCATTATGAATCCGAGAATAAAAACCCAAGCGAACGTGAGTCAACGCTGCGCTGGGCAGATAAATATAGAGTTTACAAGATTTAATCTAGCTTAACCTTGTATAATACAAGTATAACTTACGACTGAATGAATAACTTGTCAATTTAAGGACACGTAAGTGACGAAATCAAATGACATCGATACTCTTATTTACAGCAAACAACTTCTGTGAAGGATAATCGGTGATTTCGCATACGAGTCGTTTCGCTAACGACCAGTTTAGTAACGTCTTCGGTCGTTGTGCTAACTTCTCATTGATCGTTTTGTTAACGTATTATAAAACGTTCAGTGATTCCATCGGCAGAACACCGCTGCCCAACTCCTCAAGATTTGTGCGCCCTCACGGTTCAGCTCGTTCTCAAGTATTTGTTAAGAGCTTAGGTTTGTAATAAAATGTAGTATTAGATGCGTAATTGTCCCCTATTCCTACTGTCCATTTCCCCTCCAAGTTGCTAAGAGAATTTGATGTTATATCGAGATAAAAGCTCGGGAGTAAGAATTTATTCATTCTCATCACATAGTGGACGTTGAGTTATGTTTTATTTTTGTGATAAGAAGAAGAGAGTTCAGAGGCTAAGAAATATAGTTGGTTTTATCAATGCCATTCAAAGTCTTGTCTGGTTTTGAAAATTTCCGAGGATTACTTGATTCTAATTCGTTGTTGGCCATTTGGTTTTCCTTTTCATCATCATCTTCATTTTCCTCCACACTTTTATCAGAATCTTCATTTTCAGATTTGTCCGTTTCCGAGGCTGGAGATGAATTTTGTTCCTCTTCTTCGTCCGTGAAGTTCGCAGGTTTTTGCTTAGGCGATGAATCCGACCGTATTTTACCTTCTTTCATGTCTCTTTGTATTGGAATGTCGTCAACAGAAGACGTTTCATCTCGATCTTTAGCCGAGGGTGAAGGATTCTCGCGATCCTCTTTTGCTGGGAGACGAGAATTTTTTATCTCTTCATCGGAGTTTTTGATGCTTAATTGCGACTCTTCATACTGCCAAGCTTGCGCCTGAAACTGAGGTGTTTTGTCCGCTACTTGACTCAAATTGGAATCATCCTCTATAACTTCAACATCATCTTCAATTTCTTTGACGTGGGCCTCATCCTTGTTTGAAACGTGAGAATTCTCGATGGAAGTCTTTGTGTCTTTTACCTCCTGGAGCACTTCCTCTAGGACCTCTTCCGCCGGAAGTAGGTCTAATGGCTTTTCTTCCTTCGTTTGATGGCTATCCCTTATTTCAGCTGCTTTTTCTTGCTGCAAACCACTCGCTTTGAACACGCTGTCAGCTACTAAACTATCATCGTTGTCAGTTTGTTTTATCACCCGAGCAGTGTACTCTTGAACGGGAGTATCGCCTTCGAGTTGTGCAGGTGGTGAAGCAGAGATGGTGAAACTATCTTGGATGTCTTGTGATGCACGTAGTAATGAAGTGGCCACTGGGAGATCTGGGGACACGTTTGAGATGACGTCACGCGGTGACTCCACGATCATAGTGGTGACACTTGACTGATTGCCTCTTGAGTGTTCAATTGATTTGCTTTGCGCGTTGGTTTTTGTGACCTGCGGTTTTCGTTTTGAAATCTTTTTATACGATCGTCCTATTGGGTTGGTTAGTTGTCCGTTGCCGATCATAGGCAAGAAAGGCCCACGCGGACTTTTAGCGAGTAAAGAGGAAGCAGCACCGTAATTCACTCGTTTAAACATCCTCCCTCGTTCAACAGCCACGTAATTTTGTCCACTGATCAACTGGGAAGGAGTAAAAATCAGCTTACCATCTATTGTGTACAATACAATTGCAGCCGCTAGGAAAACGTGTTCTTGCACAATTCCTAAAATTTGTTCCATGCTTTGCTGAAGGCGTTTTTGAAGAACAATCTTGACGCTCGGTTTGAACACGTCCCCATTACAAAACACGTGGATGATCTTTAGGTCTCTTTTCGCCCACTCATAATCCATCTTGTGTCTCCCCTCAGCCACGATGATTGCTTTCTTGGGCGAATTGTTCGCCTTTCGCGGAGGGCGAGGCTTTCTTATGCCCAGATCTGCATAGTTCAGTTTTTTAAAACACTCCCTCCCAGCAGCCACGTAAACGCTCTTGTTTTTAATATTCTCCAAGCTCTGAACCGGACGCCCGCCGATCGGTGTACATATTTTTCGCACGGCGTTAAATGCCGAAATGTGCATCGTTACCTCGTCATACAGAGCCTCCATATTGCGTATGTGGCGTCTGTTGATAACAAGTGTCTTCCCAAGAAAGTTGGGGTTACCATTCTTATAGACTTTGACGGTCACTGTTGGACTCAACGACCACGCTGTTGCCGCCATTCTGGGTGCCTATCAAGAATAGTTTCAACAACAGTTTTTAACCCTTTACATCCTTACAGCATCACTACACATATTCTCTTTACTGTTCTCGATACATTTCCTGAGATGCTGACAAAGAGAATTTGTTTTACAAGAGCTTTTATAGTTGGTGATCATCTCCTTTATTCACACTACCTTATTCTCATCTCTTTAGTAATTGGTTAGAAGAAAGTAAATGCTAGTCACGCAAAGGTTTAAAGGAAAAACAATTGGAGAAAGCTCATCGGGCAAAGGGTACGTCCTTAAGCCTACAGTGAACTATGAGCAGTGAGTACAATGGTACAAGAAGATATAACCGGCCTACACTATTCCATGGTATCTGAATATTATTTATTTGGTTCAGAGGGCAGTTAAGTTTATTAAATAAGCTGATAAATATTTAGGGATTTTATCTGAGCAAATTTGCTGTGTTTTCTTGCGTGTAATTTGCATTTTTCAGCGTTTATACTTTTTTTGATGACAGAACATGTCATAATGTTGTTGAGATTAATCCAGCTTTGTCAACGTGATTGACAACTACTATGCGGCTGCCGTAAGGTCAATATTTTTACGTTCCTTGATCTCCAAGTAAAGTTCAACCAGAACAAAACAAAGCGAAAGAGTTTGAAAATGTAACCCTACTTTCGTCTCAATTTCGTGAAACATTTTAATCTGGCAGTGATTTTTATTTACCTCTAGGAGCATAGGACATTTTCAAATAAGGGCTTACCCTATGTAAGGTTTTGCGTGTCTAACTTTGCTGATGTCGCAAATTTCCAATACTTTTGAGAAAGCGAGAGGGGTGCAAACAGCAGATGGTTCCAGAAACAACTAATCAAACATGAGCTAGATTCTGTCATCAAGTGCCTATGCTTTCAGTGTGTTTTTTTAGATTTATAAATGGAAAAACCCCGATAGCAATAACGAGTAGATAAATGTGAATTTGTTGACTTGCTAAACGATGAAATGGATATTATTTTCCACTAGACCCACTATGGAGTCAAACATTCCGTCATCAGGTGCCTATGCTTTCGGTGTTTTTTTAGATTTATATTAGAAAAATCCTGACAGCAATAACGAGTAGAAAAAGGTGTGTACTTGCTAAACGATGAAATATATTATTTTTCACTGGAGCAACTATGGTTACACGTCCGTATAAGCGGCAACCTAAGCGGTTCTTTTTGCGATTATAAAAGCTTACTTGTCTATAATTAGCAGAATGTGACCACACAATCTTACCTTTTGCGACTGAGAGGCGCTGAGCTTTTGTTCTCCCTTGTCAACTGGTGTTTTGAGATTTCCTTGCGTCAATCAAATAAAATCTGTATACAAAAACAAGTGAATTACCATACGGCCATGTAAAAGTTTTGAATTCCTGATGGAGGTGTAATGTTCCTTGGCGATACGCTAATCGAAATGACCTTCGTTCTGCTAAGTGCATCAATTGACGAAGCGGTTCGAACATCAATTCTCAGTAAACGTCAAACTGATAGGCCACCCTTTTCGGAGGCAGAGCATCAATATTCAAGTATGCTGCCCAATTTTTTTTATGAAAATAAGACAGCGAAACTTTATATCAGATCATAAATCAAGAAAGAAAGACTTAAGAACTCAAGAAAGCATACGACTCAATTATTTTCACGCAAATTCGATTCGATGTCCTTCTTGACTTGTAAACATCGTGCAATTTTTAATTTCACCCAAAGTAAATTTCTTGGATTTTCGCTTCTTCGTTCAGTAATGCTGCTTATTTGATACACAAAAGTGTTCAAGGTTCGCCCCTGTCGCGGCTGAATTAGAGAGCCATCCCGACTAAATTCTGTAAAAGCGATTTTGAATTATGTCCTGAAATGTTGAATTTTTTTTATTTTATAAGTGTACGTTTCGAAGGACAGCTGAAATGTTGTACTGATTCGGTGAAGATGAAATTCAACCCTACATTATGAGAAATTTTTCAGACAAACTTACCTTTTTAAGTTTTGCCCTTTTTTTCTGTTCTTGATTCGCGAGTAGAAGAAGTCGTTTTTAATAAATTTTGATCATACTAATCGTTCAAATAGAATTTTAAACCCCTTGTTGCAAATAGCGTATGTATCCAACATGGCTGACACGGCCGTAGCTTTCAAAACAACTGCCTTATGGAAATTTGCGATCAATTTTAAATGATGGTCGGAGGATTAATTGTTTACTTGTGACAAGAAATGAAAATAAAAAATCAGCTCAATGTCTTTCCTATGTTAAGTTGATTTTGCTCGAGGTCCGCCAATACCACCTTTGAAAGCCAAATCTGAAGAGTAGACGGTTTTTTCTTCAACTTATTGGCAGTTGATTGTAACGTAACTCATTGTAAAGGAAAGAAAGAGTCGTGTTTCTAAGGTTACGCGTACATAGCAACTTGCTATTGACAGAGGGAACATTTGCACTGCTAAAGTAACAAAGAATTATAATTGCAACTGGCTGTAAATGAAAAGATGTTTATCTTATAAGGTGTGAACACTTTGAAAATAACGCTATCATAATACCTCTTGTGATTTATGTAAATTTGAAAGTCGTTTTCCGAAAAAATTATCAAAAAACAAATGCCTTTCTTTTCTCGACATTTTTTCGTCTGCATTATGTTTCCTTTCTTTTTTCTTTGTGGTTTGACAGCAAGGGAGAACTACAAAAGATGATCGAAAGATTAGAAAATTAACATCGGTCTCCTTGTGGAGAAAAAAAATGTTGAAGGCACTGAGATGTTTTGGGGTTTAAATGCAAGTTTAATGGTACAAAGTGAACGTTCTCCTTATCAGTGTCCAAATCATTTGATGCAGTTGTGAAAATTAATCTTGAAACTGACTCTTTTGTCTGAACATGAGCAATATTTGAAAAAGCATTTGTCATAGTAAGGGATATGATGTTTCACTCACTGCCTTCCGTTTGTTGCTATGATAATTTATGGCTAGTCAACTTAGGTGTAACGGGTATCGTGTGTTGCACTCTTCCTTTCAAATGTTTGACGGAAGCAAGTCGCTCTACAAGCATATCATCTCTCAGGAAGAACATTTTTGGACTCGTTCACGTAGCCGTCAACGTCAAAGTGACCTTGTTCTTCAACGTTCTCGACCAAGTTTTTTCCGCTGGATTTTGTCCAGTCCTAAGTCGAAAACAGCTGACCATTGAGACTATTCTTCACAGGCGGTGGTATTGTAGAATGGCCTCTTAAACGCCTCTTTTAGACATTCAACAAGATCTTTGGTTCACTCAGGATAACTGAGTGATTTTTTTTTTTATCTTATGGATGCCTTTAGAAACCTCCCAATTAAGAGAACTCTCCCTCTTATATTTCATCGATCTGCTTCTCATCGCTCTCTCTATTTCGTCCGCGTAACCTGCGTCAGTCAACTTAAATGATGTTGTAGACGGACCGTGCGAAACTATCCTCCTTTAAATCATCCTTTGACTGAATGAGGTATTTGCTTCCACATGTTGGTAATTTTGAATTTCTCTGAGTGTCCCTAATGCAAGGAGTGAATAACTACGTTATACTCATCCTTGGTTCATTTTTTGTTGAAGTGGCGACCTCCTTCTCGTGTGAGTCGGACAGTTTCGTCTAGTCATCTGCTTTCCAGCCTTGATTTCAGGTTGTGTATGGTTCAATCAGGGTATCCATTGCCCGTTAAAGCGTCTTTATGTGTTTTTTAAAGCGTCCTAATGTACTGACCTCCTTGTGTCTGTCATTCAGTTGAAGTCACTCACAGTACTATCTACGATTCTCATCGCTACAGCAAACCTCTTATCGCTTGACTCTATTGACCCGGAGCTTGCTTAAGGCAACTGTTTCCTCGGCTTGCGTATGTATGCGGATGCAAACTGTTTCCCAGTTCTGAATCAGTGCAAACGCAGAGGGCGAAGTACGCACGTAGGTCACAACAAGATTTTCTCAACTATATAGGTTACCATGTTGTCTTGCCTAAGGTGCTATGCTGCGCATACTCAGCTCAAATATGTCAAAATTAACCACTGAACAGGAAAGATGAGTCAATATCAGATTGTAAGTTAAACATTCTCTACTTGAACAGCGTAAATTGTCGGAGAATCATAGTATTTCCCAATAAATGATTGGGGTAAGAATTCCAGCACAGCCGGCAATTTAGATAAGGCAATAATCTGGTCCTGATATACTACTAACGATAAAAGCTTTGGCAAGTTGAACACGAGATTTTTTGATTTGATTAGAATTGTCGATTCTTACGAATTTAAGCAATTATATACGCGAATCAAGAGTCAAATTTAATGTCCTTAACTTCTGTACATAATAGACGACTCTAATAAGATGAGAGTGCAATCGTAACTCTGGGGGTTCTTGTAAGCCCGAGTTCCCTCGCACCAAGGCGTAATTGACACTTCCTCCAGTTCAGCGAGATCCACGAGCCAGATTTCTTCTAGCTGCACTGATGGAGATATCTCGATATTTCGTGGTCTGTCTTGAACAGAGTGTTTAGTAGAAAGGTATTTTCATTATTGTGTGTCTTTCCAGATTGTCCTGTACTCCGTGTAGTAGGGGCCTTAGTTCCAAACATACATTTCATGGTTTCTTCGATCTTTGCAAGCTTGCTCGTTATACCGTGTGCACTTGGTACAAATATATTGAAGAGTGTCTCTCCACCACCATGGATGGGCATAACGACAACGACTTGTCGCTCTTAGGTCATCAGAACTTTGTCCTGTGGGAATCTTGCACACTAGCGCCATGATGAAGTCTTTCTGCTTTATCTACGAATTTGGCTGGAAATATTTGTTTTTTATTTCCTTGGGTTCCTTGTGCGCTTTTCAATTTGCGACCTTTTTGAAGGCAACAAACTGCAAGCTCCGCCTTATCGCTGCGTGGTTGACGCTTTCGCCATCTGCTTCTCTGGTCTTTCACTTCTGTGTTTCAGTCAGTTTCCTCCAGTCAGTCACGCCTGACGATGAGCGAAAAGTCGTCTTAGACATGCCTACCAATAAGGCACCGGGCTTCGATAAAGTTCCCATTTCGGTGGTTAAGGACTGCCTCGAACACATTCTTCCAACGCTGACTGACCTAATAAACTACTCTTTCTCAAGTTCCGTATTTCCGTTAGCGTGGAAAAAGGGTGAAGTAGTCCCACACCCAAAAGAGGGTGATCATGAGGTGGCGAGTAACAACCGTCCCATCTCGCTACTGCCAGTCCTCTCTAAGGTAGCGGAGAGAGTTGCCATGCGTCAGCTCAATGATTACTTGGCATTGCATAATCGATTGACCACACATCAAAGTTGAAACGGAAACGCTGAGCTTATTAGTGACGGACGACATCCTCAGAGCGATGGATAGCAAGCAAATAACTGCAACGGTTCTAATAGACTTGAGTAAAGCTTTCGATAGTCTCTCTCATTCTACCCTGCTCAGCAAACTCCAACTGCTCGGCACCTCAGGGAAAGCACTCCACTGGTTCAAGAGCTACCTGTCAGATAGACGGCAGTGTACTCGAATTGAAACATCATTGTCGGATCCCCTCACGATAACTCATGGGGTACCTTAAGGGTCCATCTTAGGCCGGATGCTGTTTACACTCTATGTGAATGACCTTCCAACGGTAACTAAGTTCAGTAACATCGAATCCTATGTGGACGACACTAAGATCTACTTATCGTGTGCGTCTAAAGATATCCACTCTTGTCTAAAACAATTCGCTGAGGATCTTGAAAGTATTGCTGGCTGGTGTTGCGCAAATTACCTGCTTATAAACCCGGATAAAACTAAACTTGTGCTCTTAAGAACGCGGCAGCTTGGATTAAAGCTACCTGACGTCACTGTACCCTTTCTTGGACAGCAACTATACTCTGTCTCTTCCGCTTAAGACCTGGGTGTTTCCCTGGACTCTGGCTTAACATTCACTAATCACATCTCATCATTATCGTCATCTTTGCTATCTAGTTTGTGTAAAATAAGTAGGGTTCGCCACCTGTTCTCCAAAGAAGTTCTTTATATAATGATTAACTCTATCGTGTTTAGTCAGCTATTCTATTGTTCTACTGTATGGTCTGGTACTTACAAACAGAATATCCATAAACTACAACTTATGCAGAATTTTGCCGCCCGTATACTAACCTACACAAGGAAATACGATCAGATTACACTGGCCTTGAAAGCTTTTGGCTGGCTAACTATAGAGGAGCAACTCCAACTGCGTGACGTGACAATGATGTACAAATGTGTTAACAATTTAGTGCTGGCATATATTAGCTGTAAAATAGGGAAGCGATCAACTTTGCACGCTTACAATCTCCGCAATAGTGAAGATCTAAACTTGCCAAACTGCCGAACAGCGGCTGCCCAGCGTGGTTTCTTTTATAGAGCAGCAAAAGCGTGGAATAGCCTCAGTAACAAAACTAGAACTGCTCAATCACTAAGATCATTTAAAAAGCATGCAAAGGCAGAATTAGCGAAGAAATAGGGTACTGGTATCTTAATATATAACTATAGAATATTTCATAGTGTTAGTTGTTATGATTGTTACTTTTAGTACTAATTTTAGGTTATTTCTATATCAAGTACATGTAAGTTGTTGTATTTATACCATTGGTTTTATTTACATTATATATACACATTGTAAATTAATTCTGAAAAACCCCATGGGGAGAATTAATAATAAAGTATTGTATTGTATTCTCGTTACTCACCTTGTTGATCGAGTTTCAAGAGTTGTCGTGTCTGTAAAGCGCCTTAATTCTCGATTAAATTTCTCGATTAAGGCTTCGTCGTTTGCAAAATCATCAGCCATGAAAACGGGTGTTTGAAATGCGCCATAACAATTCACGTAAAAGATCAGCTTGGATAATAAAAGGCCACATTGTTGCTTGACGCGGCACTATTCATTATTCACTATTCCGGTGTCCTCTACCCTGCCACTCACTGGATTTGTTCTCGGTTGCTCCTAGTTCAACTCCTCGGCAGCGCTCTGTAAATAGTCCACTGGTCTTTCAATGAAAGGGGGTGATGAAAATGTGTCAAATCCTCTACGTTGGTTGGCTGAAAGAAACGTAATATGATTCAATTTTATCACGCAAAGAGAGCTTCATCGCGGTTTGCGCTCCTTGTAACTTTAGCCAAGTTAGTCCCTTACAGTCTGTGTCGATACTCTTCAATCTTAAATAGTCTCATCTCCTCTCCTAATTTCATATTTCCCTTTGATTTTTTAAAAATAGTATGATTTCGGGGAGTTTTGCGTGTTACGAGAGGAATTTCAAATTGTTCAACCTATCTAAAAAAAGAAAAAAATTCAGGCGTATTAATATGACTGATGCGATTAAACCCTAAATGAATTCTACTAGAATCGAGTTTTCATTATGATAAAAGCACTTCATCACTGATGAATATTAAATGCATTTGGCATGACTGCCTTTAAATAATTACTCCAGCTACTCTCACTAATTCAAATAGAGCTTTTAAAGAACTGATATTTAGAAGTAGGGTTTAGATTCATTACATATTCAGGAAGCGGGGATGGTGCAGTGGTGAGAGCAACCGCCTCCCACCACTGTGGCCCGGGTTTGATTCCCGGACCTGGCGTTACATGTGGGTTGAGTTTGTTGTTGGTTCTTGTCCTTGCTCCTCCGGTTTTCCTCCGGATCCTCCGGTTTTCCTCCCTCCGCCTAAAGCCTAAATTCTAGATTCCATTTTCGATCTGAAATAGTGGACAAGGAGAGCCACCCAGTGGAATTTTCATTGCTAAATTATTTATTTATTTATTTTATTTATATTCTCAGTTACATATCAAGCGATAAATACACCGAAACACCCGTTTCTTCAAAGCTTGTTTTTGTCGACCATAACCCTATAAACATAAAAATTGAAGCTTCTAACTACTCAAAAGACAGACTTTATTATATAGATATATGTTCTTTTTTGACCGACGAAATAAAGAGCTCTCAAGGATATTTACTTCACATTTTACCATTAAAACATATTTTAGTTTTAATCCAACTCCAAGTATTACCCAATGGAAAAAAAATCCTATTTTTTTACACTAAAAATCGCGGCAAGCTTCTTAAGAAATCTGGACAGGCTTTACTTTCATGGCACCGGTGAGGGAAGTGGGATGGGTTACCATTTGCCACTTTACGGGATCTCCGTTGATTTACAGAGGATATCTATCATTTGATCATTCTCTACTTCGGCCGTCAAATGAAAGCTTTGATCCATTAAGGCTTCTTAATAAAACCCCCATACACTGGATGTAATTTAATGTAATCTTTATTTAAACACGATCAATTCATCAGCCGATAAAAATACATACCACATACATATATGTTATTCACCAGCCGGGAGGTCAGTATTGGGAAAAACTATGCCCTCTGTCTTGAGTAACGCTCGAGGCCTACGGCCTCGGGCGTTATCCAAGACCTCGGGCACAGTCTTTCCCAATACATACCGACCTATGCAGGTGAATAACATTTTTATTTTTTTCTAACATATAACAAAATGATTGCCAAAAGAACCCAAATGATGTAGGGCTACAATTACGAGTTTAATTACGGGAAAATCCTCCATAAACTTAACAATTTGTTAGCGAGTGGATGATAAAGAATACAGACGTTATTCAAATTGTAGAGAAAGCTTTCACCGAAATATGTTTCATTTGTCAATGTAACTGAAAAGGCTTCCGAGCACACTTTGAAACATTGTTTGACAAGTAACTGTCACCATGTGACACCCGTCGATTGAAGAAGAAAAAAAGCGTACGCTTTTGAATAAACAACAGCACCGGTGTGACAAACACACACGAGTTAAATGACAATGTGACGATCTTCTCGTAAAAAAAAAAAAAAGAAAAAAAAAAGGAAAAGAAACACTCAGAGATCCTACGGAAAGTTTTGTTTATTTCCAATGACGATTAATCTTCGAAGACTTGCCTCTTCCTTTTTAAAATGTCACGGAAAGTCAAATTGTAAGTGATTGCAAATGTATGTTTTTGAGTTGTCTGCTTGTTCGTTTTCTGCAATGGTGCGTGTAAATCTGTCTTTTTTCGACTAAAAAGCAGAAGTCAGTGAGACTCTTTCCAGCTAGAAAAGGGAATTTAATGCGAATTTTATTCATCAAATTCTTCCGGTTTCTGATGGGAAATTTACGGTAGAAATGTCCAAATTCAAGGGATTTGTAAAGAATTCTTTGTTTTCAACCACATGACAGAAATTCGCTACGTCATACGCGGCCGCCATGTTGGGGGATAACTAAGCTTTCAAAAGGTCAGCATTAGATTCCATCCACCAAAACCACCTCGGTCGAGAGGGACTGAGATGGAATGATGGACACCTCATGACGTAATATACTTATAGATAGTAGGGAGACAATAACTCTTAAAGAAACAACAACTTTGAGTTTAAATTTACAAGACATGTTTCGACATTCTCATGTCATCTTCAGTTGCAAATGAGCATTTAACTGTTGTACATTTGAATTTAAATTAGGGTACGTTACAAACTACGTGTCAGTGCTTACGTTACATTTGAATGTTAAAAACGCGAAAGATGTAAATAGCGCGCGCTTGACTAGATCAAAAAATAAATAGATAAATAAAAAATAAATAAATAAATGTAATAATAATAAAAATAAATTAAAAGACCAAGGAACAACATCATTAAAAGGAAAGAGACAATTCTAGATGTTTCAATTGCTGATTAAGGATAGGTTTTTCCCACTTAATATGCAATGCCTCTTTGATCTTAATTTGGTATTTTGAAGGGGCAGAATGTAAGATCGTGAAACATTCAGTATCACAAGAGTCAAGACAGGCCCTTGATGATTGCAGGTGCTTGTAAATATGCGAAGTTTTGTCCGACAAAAGGTGCTCACGCACTCGTGTACAAATGTGGCGAGTGGTCTCACCAATAGAACTGACATTACAGCCAGCACATGAAAATTTATATATAACACGCGAACGTAGACCCAGCGGTACTGAATCTTTCACACTGAACATGTTTCTGAGTTTAAACGTACTGAAGACTAACTTAATATCTAAATCAGTTCTACAATAACGTTTGAGTAGTTGTCTTAACTTAGTCTGCCTGAGCGACGTTCGAAAACCGACCAACGTAGGGAAGTTTATAATAAAAATAGTGCGCAGAAGGTTTATCGGAGTTAGAAGAGGCGTTCTGCCCAGTAGGAGGATTCTTTTTCTTCGCTAGATACCTGTAAATGATCTTGTCTATGACCCAAGATGGACAACAATTTTTCCGTAGCAAGAAAATAAGTTTCTTGACATCTAGATGAAAACCAACCCAGGAATTATTGATCTTATATGTTCCGTCAATCAACGTTCTGACTAAACCTAATTTGTAAACCGAAGGGGCGAAGCTGAAATAATTGGTGAGAAGGCCAGTAAACGTCTTCTTGCGATATACACTAGTGACGATGGATGTATAATTGTTGTCTAACAATATGTCTAGAAACAAGAAGACGCAAGAAGACGTTTATACAAGAACGACTTACCATTTCTAGCTGAAGTATTGGGGATTCCTGAGGTAGTGGAATGCTATCAAAGAAGTATCTGTAGTAAAATGGAGGCTCTTTGCATTTTTCTAAATTTTCTAAAGAGACATAGCTATCCTTGTCGATATTCAGACATGATAGCTCGCTTTGGGAAGCCTGTTCCAGTGTTGTGCATGATAAACAACTACATGATCGACTACATTTACCAGGCACACAGTCACAGAATTTTGCAGTGGAATGATAGCATCCTCAACCCTCATTCACTGGAAATATACAGTAACGTCATAACAGCTAAGGGATCCCCTTGGATAACTGTTTTGGCTTTATTGGTGGGACAGTTAGACCAATAAGCAAGCCTGGCCAAAATCAGCGCATTGTCTACAATGGTCACAAAAGAGTTCACGGTGTAAAATTCCAATCCGTGGCATTACCAAATGGAATTATTGGAAATATGTATGGACCAATCGGTAAGGGAAATGGAATATAAAATTACCCTTCAGAAAAAGACCCGAAAATTTTTAATCTAAATGTTTTTAATTTGTCTCCTTTTTTTCATAGAGGGGAGACGACACGACGCTGCCATGCTAGCAGACTCCAATCTTCTTCAAGATATGCAACGCTATGCTTTTTCACCTGGGCCAGCGGGTCGTCCACTTTGTGTTTATGGAGACCCCGCCTACCCATTGAGGGTGCACCTCCAGACCCCTTTTAGAAACGTGATACTCACCCCACAGATGGTAAACTTTTAATAAGGCTATGAGCTCAGTGAGAGTCTCTGTAGAGTGGCTCTTTGGAGACATAGTTGAGTACTTCAAGTTTGTAGATTTCAAAAAGAACCTCAAGATTGGACTTCAACAGGAAAGATGTACATTGTTTGTGCCTTATTAAGAAATGCATTAACATGCTTATATGGCAACACAACCTCCAAGTTTTTTGAGCTGGATCCACCCACCTTGGAAGAATACTTTGCTTAATTTTAGGGAGGGAGGATAAGGATTTGCCACACATTAAAGAATATTAATATTTAATATATTTAATACATTCTGCTGTGTAGGTTGATGGGATGGGAGGGGGAAGTATAATATCCTTTCTCATGTTTGACCCCTGGGGTACTTTAAAGTAAAGTTACAGAGAGCTGCATGTAGGTACTAATGAAGTCACATTACCTCTAAAATAACTACATATTTTCTAAGTTCTTTTGGTTTGAATATTAAAATGACCTCCCATCCCCTCTCTCCAAAAAAAGGCTAAAATCTTCTTGTTGTCACAAAAAAAGAACAAATATGCAACCAACACAAATATCAAAATCGAATATTTCAAACTTAATAAAAGGTTTGCTCCTCCCTATGCCTTTAACATTTCCATGTACCCCATCTGCCTAGGTAGGGGGGCTTGTGACCCTGTATGTTTCATAAGCCACGCCCAATATCCAGATACAAAATTATTTTAAGTAATCCTCATCTATGAGTCATTACCAGGTCAAGAATAAAACTAATTGGCCATTTCAGATTTTGCAATAAATTTGCCATCTACAGATGCCATGAATCAGTTTGTATTTTTCTTACGGGAGAAGGATCACCATAGAGATCACTGGTGTAATTATATACAAGCACTAACAACCATAAAAGACTGGCACACCAGGGCATATTGCCATGGTCCTTCCAAATGCTTACTTTTAGAATATGAACTCTGTAATTATCTTAACCCAATAAAGAACAACAATTTTATCCTTGGTTCAATATTGTGTATCATAACATGAAAATGAGTGTAAAACAAAGAAAAAGACAAATTGAAACAAGGATGAAATTGAACTACAACAAATACATAGTATATCAACTTAACTTAACATGTTTTTATTCTGTCTACTGCTTCTTGGCAAGCTCTTGCAGCACAACCACTAGTGCCTGGTTCTGTTGTTGTTGCTGCATTATAGTCATTTGCATCTGGCTTAGCTGTTGAAGTTGCTGATGTTGCTGCTGCTGGAGGTTAGCAAACATTGTTCGCTGCTGCTCCTGTTGATGGATCAGTTGCTGTGTCATTTCCTCTTGCTGCTTTGCTTGGGCACACTTCCTTTTTTTTAAGTTCTAGCTCTTCTTGCCTGATTTTGAATTCTTTTTCTGACTTCTCCGTCAGATATACCATGGTCTCTGCTCCAGATCTCCTTGTTCTTTTCTCCTTTTTCTCGGGCTCTTCACTAACCTCATCACCAACCACTCTTTTTCTTGTTTCTCCAACTCTCTCCAAAGCCTTGGCTCTAATATCCTCCACTTGCTGTTTCTCTTTCTCTGCACTGGCTTTTTTTCCCACTGATATCATTTGCTGATCTCTCTCTGCAGCCTCAGCTTTCTCACATATTTCTTCGATTGCTGCATCAACCTCTGAAGGCTCATCAACTGCTATTCCACTGGCCTTGCTTTCTTCTGCAGCCTTTCTTTTGTGTTTCTTTATTAGAACCAGGTTTACACGGTCTCTTGCAGACCTCAAAGAAACTGAGAAACAGGGCTCAGACACTGCACTCAGGTTTGAGGCAATTTCTTCCCACAGTCTCGCTCTCTCCCTACTTCCCTTCGGCTGGCTATACGGATCAACGATTAGCACTTCTCTTACTAAAAGTAAATCGTGATCTTTCGTCCAGTGCATTGGAGTAGTTGACCTTAAACATAAACAAAGTAGATTGAACTGCCAGTACAAAACAGCTGATAAAACACAGTTATCATAGGGTCACCTTTCGACTTAAGAAAAAATAATAGCCTGCAGAATACAGGGCAACTTTTCATGGTTTAATAACAAGTTCGGCTGGTTTAATTCACACAAAAAAAGGCCACGAAACCTATATAATAAAATTGTATAACCTTTTTTAAATTGTCCCTTTCTATAAAAATACAGACTAGTTAATTAAATGCTATCATCTGCGGATGATAAAGCGACTGAAGCCTCGAAACGTCAAGATATATTTTCCTTATTTTAAAAGTGCATTGGATTATTTTCACCTTCACAATCTCGAACATATTTACAAGCGATACACAGTCAAAAAATTTAAAGTTTTTGTTGCAGTAAATGCAGATTGTGGAGTTAAACGAACCACTGGATTCGCCTTCAAAAAAGGCTCTGCCGTTGTGATGTTGAACCCAAAAATACGTTATAAAACCTAACATACAGTATCATAATCCTACAAAGTAAATTGGAAGAATATATTCTCGTAAGATGTTTGTTGTGCTGGAAGATAAAAAAACCAAAACGGCTACAGAAGTTGTAGTGCTCTCTGCACTTTTAAATCTGGCAAGAATATCTTCTTTGTCAAACTGTTTGACTTTTGAGTGATTCTCAGCGGATAATTTTCGATTGATATCTGTGTGAGCCAAGCTTATTTACATTACAATTTCTTACTTTCATGTTGGTCAATGATGTAAGTCTCGACGTTTCTGTTTAAAAACAAACCATCAATTTAAAGAATAATCTCACTTTATGAAAGAAAAAAAGCGATGAAAGTTATTTTTGATTGTCTCCTGGGAATATTTAACGTTTAGATAGCAGAGAAAGGAATGCTCACGTCGATAGCAGAGAAAGGAACACTCACGTTGTCGGCCAACGTCAAATTGACTCGTTTCACGTCGGGCCCGAACGCAGAACGTCAAACTTTTTCCCGCCAGTCATGCGCAGATAGTTATTTGGATTTTCCCTGAGAGCCTGCGGTTCCCGTCGCCGTTCCCGTTCTCGTTGCTTAATTAAAGTTCCTAGTTATGAAGCTACGAAAACATGCCGATTCATCCCGATGACTTGAGTGGTTGGAAAATTGCGTCAAAACTTTACACCCGAGAAATGGTAAGTACTAATTTATTGTTTGATGATAGTATTATAAAACGTTTCGCGCAATTTTAGGCAGATACTTCCGATATTTAAAAGGTGCCAAGGTATTTGGTAGTTTTGGTGGATGTCGGGCGTGGACATCCACCAAAATAGTGATCAAAACCAACAACAGTACTTTTTGAATTTTATCTATGGCCAATGTTAGACCTTCAAGGAAGCAAAAGAATTATGAAGGTATAGTCTGATCGTCCGGGTGAGTGTAGTCCTGAGAAGGACTGTTGTCGGTGGCAGTGACTGACGTTTCGACAACCTGTGCGGAAGTCATCATCAGAGTCAAGTGAATGATTGTTGTCAGTAGAATGTTTTTATTCCAGTTCGTGTGAAATGATCGGTTGGTTTTGCCGTGATGTTATTGGCTGTAAGACTCAAGTGACGTAAGTCAGTCGTGATTGGTCTGTTTCGGTCTGTCGGTAAAGTTAGGTTGTTCTTTTTCGGTCGTTTGTGATGTTTATGTCGTGAATGAGTCGTTTGTATGGGGCGGGTAGTTGTTGACATCTGTTTAGGGGAGTCTGTTCTAAGTTAGTAAACCAGCTTTCCAGAGTCAGTCGTTGAAAATAGTCAGTGCTGTAGGTTAGGCATTGCGCAGAGTCCCAGTCAATGTTGTGGTTGGTAAGTCGATGGTGTTCAGCAATGTGATTGCTGACATCACCTTTCCTCGCAAAACCAACCGATCATTTCACACGAACTGGAATAAAAACATTCTACTGACAACAATCATTCACTTGACTCTGATGATGACTTCCGCACAGGTTGTCGAAACGTCAGTCACTGCCACCGACAACAGTCCTTCTCAGGACTACACTCACCCGGACGATCAGACTATACCTTCACATGTTACCCCCGGGTTCAAACCATTTACCGCAAAAGAATTATATTCCCCAAAACATTAACAGTTTACGTTCTGGCTAATTATTTCTTATAATGCACAATTGCTGACCAAACGTTCATAATGAAATCATAAGACATGAAGTAAGATTAAAGTGGTTTTGGTGGATGTTTCTCTCTCCATCCACCAAAACCACCATCATGACAATTTCTGTTACTTCCATTAGAGAGGAATGGTTTGACCTGCTACTGGAGTAAATAAACACAATATATTTCTTTGTACATAGATATTTTTGCAAAGTTCTTAAGTCAGCAGCTTTTATTATTGAAACCATAATCATCACATGGTGTTCAATGTGGAATACAAAATGTTTTGGTGTGGCAATCATGTACTCTTGAAATATGATAAGAGAGAGTTTTTAACTGATTTAACAGATGTTTGCAACAAAATTCCATATCCAGAAGTTTCTTCCTCTACTTCCTCTAAAATCATTACCTTTAAATACTACAAATCAGCACATCAGTAATTGTTATCAGGGGTCTGAATATCTTACAAATCTTTCACATTGATTTCAAGTAACCTATTTCACATGGATGATTAATTATACACTCAAGATGTAGAATAGTAATAGTTTAATATTTGTAGTATGCAAATTCCATTTACATATGATCAAATGCGCATAACAATTATAGAATATAAAAATTGCATCAGATAATAAATTACAGTAAGACCCTTATCAAATTTACAAAACTAATAAAAACCTTATCTAAATTGTAAAAAACTATTAAACCATGCACAATTCAATCCTAATTAAAGGCCAAATTAAAAAGGTGAGTCTTTAGTAAAATTTTAAATTTACTAAAATCAGTCTCGTTACGCACTTTATAAGGAAGACTGTTCCAAAGTTTAGGTGCTACACACATATAAGCACAATCACCTAATGTCTTCTTTGTTATGGCATTTGGTGCTTGCAGCACGAGACCCTTATTACTAGATCTTAAGTTGTATGGTCCATTCTGCTGCAACTTAACAAGATCTTGTAAATAGATTGGACCATGTCCATTAATTGCTTTGAAAGTGATCATGATAAATTTGAACTGTATTCTAAACTGAACGGGTAACCAGTGCAGTTCTCGTAGAACTGGTGTGATGTGACACATCTTTGGGATATTAAAAATAATCCTTGCTGCCGAATTTTGAAGGTGTTGGAGCTTAACAGATAATTCTCTAGCTGGTAAACCATATAAAATATTATTACAGTAATCTATCCATCTAATTACTAAGACATGTATCAATGTTTGTGATGCTTTCAAGCATCATTAGCTTACATTTTACAAATTATTTCCCCTTTTAATTTCTGGATAGACAATGAAAGGCCTTTGCCACTTTGGTAAATAAAATCATAATATACCATGTATTTTGTGATAAATTATTTACCACAACATAGGACCGTTGTTGCTGATTGTTTTTTGTTTGATTGTTTGTTTTTTTTCACATACAACATCCAAAACAATGGAGGGGATAAATTTAAATGGAAAATTTTATTAGTGGTTAAAATTAAAGAACACTGGAAGATCAAATTAACTTTATTACCCAAATTAACTTTGATTTCTTGCTTATGCCAGGCTCCTAATATTCAAAAGCATTATTATTTTTGTGTTCTTTTGTGTAACATAACTTGAAAAATAAACACAGAGAAAGGCAAACACAAAGGAATAAACTTGAAGCTAAAGCAAAGTTTAATTTGAGCCATAGCTGATTGAAATACTGAGCACTTACCCCATTTGGTAAAGTTCATGTTTTTGTCAGCCAGCTTGTCACAAGTCTTCCCCCTCTCCTCCAAAAGTCTCTATAAACAAATTTTACTATGTGGTTCTGCCATGATGATAAGTACATTACAGCTCCTCAATTTCCTTCTCTCAAAACAAAGTAACTCTGAATTTAATAATGTAATGGACTTGATAACACTCTACCAATAACTGGCTGCTACTTGTAACATTAATTTCTTGATATTTAAACCAAACTGTTTTGGAGTTTTAATATTCTGTGATCTTTACATTTTTGGCATTGCCATTTCCTCTTTGAGTTGATTGCCCACTCTTGTTCTCCCCCCTCTTGAGTGAGACGTACTTCCTCATCCAACTCATCTATAACAACAACAACAAAAGAAAGCGGTATGGTAAAATCAAGGGATGTCTCGTCAAGGCGGGGCAAAGATCACAGATATACCATAAACAATACGCTATAAATAAGAACCCTAATGCTTCATTTTGCAGTGATCACCTTCTTCTTTTTCATTTTCAGACCAGACTGGAACCTCCATAGGCGTCTTTACTTGTTTTGAGTGGGGACAAAAGAAAAAGGAATCAGCGTTGTAAACTTTTCTCCACTTATCTGTCTTTATGTGGACATTTGCCGGGTCAATTCTTGAAATGCGGTTTTTAACCGTAGCTCGATACATGTGCGTGCGCAGGTCAGATGTCCTGGGGAAGTATCGCCGGTTTGTGTCTTGTGCTGATCATCTCGAAACAAGACCTCTTTCACAAAGATTTTCAAATGCCGTCTCTTTTGATATATTTCCTTAACTCCCCCCGCAACGAGCTCGTGGATCCTCTTGATGATCTTCTCATCAAGGGGTTGAGATATTCTAGCAACCTATAGAAATAAAAAACTCGAACTGTGAAAATGCTCGCTATTTCAAGTGGGAACGCCCTAGTAATACACACGAAACGCTCGAAGTGTCTTGAATAATCAAAAACGAGACCACCCAGTTTCGTTCCAGTCAATAAGCCGGTGATTATGTAGCATGAATTTTGGACAGTGATAACGCTTATCGGATTTATTAAACCGAATTCGTTCTGTCAATACATGAGTGGAACTACCTTGTGCTCTGCAAAAAATAAAATTTCTCGCATTTTTATCTGTACTTTGCAGTCACACTTCCGCGTGTCTTGAACGAGAAATCTTCTTTTCTTGAACACGAAATCTTTGTGACCAGCCTTCTGTAAAAGACAAGTATATCAGCGTAAGATGAGTGATAGTGCATTTCTCAAGCTGTATATTTTTTGGAATGCGAAGAAACAGAAGTGTCATTGCGTGATGCCTTGAAAGATAAGGAGCCGGCATACGACAGCTTGATAGAAATAAAAAAGCGTAGAATTGCGTTTATTTTCTCTTTTGTCAGCAGCATACGTCAGTGAAAGGTTTTTATAATTGGTAAGTTCTAAACCATCCTCAATTTAGCCGAGATTGAAGTGTTATCGCGTTTGTCATAAAAGTATTCTGAGATCAATGTCATATGACCCAGTGATCGATGTGTATCTGACCTTTCGGGTTCACAAGCCATAGGTGACAGTAGTAACACCAATGTCGCGGATGAGAAAAATATGTGTATGTACAGTGCAATATTTCATTTACTTCTTCTACGTCTTTTCGTTTCCTTTTCTCTCCAGCTTTTCTATCTTTGCCGTGCTGACAATCGAACACTTTCCTTCCCAAAATTATGAAAGGTACACCATTAAAAGGAATTTTTTGTACCTTTAATGTCTCGTGGATCTTCCCAGAGTATTTTGTGACTTCTGTTCGAGTGATCTGCTGTTAAATTGTGATGGAAGATAGGATCAGTAGAGCAAGGACGAGAGTGATACAAGCAAGCACGACGTAACGCTTTCAAATATATATGGGCATACCAGTGTTTCCGAAACCTTTGTCAGCCTTAAAGCAAGAAAACTTCGTCGTCGATCCTGTTTCGAATTCCGCAATGAGTTTATACGCCTCATCAACAGAATTTACGTATCCAAAATTATCCGCATCTCTACCATCAGGCAAATTGTTCACGCTTTAAAATTCCCGCCATATTGTTTCTGTTTGTTCTTCGGGTGTTCGGCTATGTCTCCGCGCAGATTTCCGAGAATCTTGGGTTATGATTTCAAGTTGTTAAGTATTCCACCTCAGTCCCTCTCGACCGAGGTGGTTTTGGTGGATGGAATCTAATGCTGACCCTTTCAAAATGGCTTCTTCCGAAGGCGTGCCCGATGTGAACCTTCAGTATTTGGATTACTTTGTGGGTCTAGAGGGTCCAACGGAGTCAAGGTACCACGAAATATAAGTGTTTAAGGCTTCGACCGATATGCGTTGAGAAAAAATGATTCCTCCGAAAACATCGAGCTCCTTCCGATCGGTTTTTTTGAATCCTGGTTTTCTCTTCTTGAGAAAAAAAAACGCCTAAATCAAGTGGAATCGGTAAAATAACGACACCAGGAGCAAGCAACACACGTATGGAATAAGGTAAGTCATTTTTATTTAATATTTTCACCTTTAACTATCTCTATGAATAACTTGTAGAAAATCCCATACAAATCCTTATAAATCGATATACAAATTGTGTTCCTTGTGTGGTTCTCAAATAGAGCTTGGGCCACTGTGGTTTTGCTAGGTAATTTGGTTGTTTTAACTAAGTTGAAATTGTAAATTGGCCATCGTAGACTTAAAAGCTGACATTTCGAGCGTTAGCCCTTTGCCAGAGCGATCTTGTTGATCTTGATACAACAGCTGCAAGTTCAGAAGACATATCACTCATAGGACTCACATTAGCTAGTGATATGGCATATTTCAAGGATCTAAATTTTTGGATTTAGAATTCAGACTTTTTGTGTACCCTCACTTGGTGAATCGCTCACTGAGGCCAGGACATCCCACTTTGAACATGGTTTCTGGCAGAAAAATGTGTAACTGTAATTGCTTCCAATTGCTATTGCATGGCAGGGTTATGTGAAGGGTGGTCTCATGTTGGGGCAGAGCTTTTTGCTGTGGAGGCTGGTGTTAGAATTAGAGATTCTACCCCATGCACACAGGAAAAGAACAAATGGCTTCTCTCCAGTCATGTGAAAGAAATCCCCCCTTACCTATAAGTGAGATGGATTTGACCTCTGCCTGAGGGAAGCATGAATTGATGGTGGAAAAACAGGTTACTCCTATGCCTAGTAGATCTAACCCTGGGATCCAACCAACCAGGACACCCACCCCAACTCCAGAAGAGTAGAAAACTATTTTTAGAAGTATTTCTGGCTGTACAGTAAACCCAGCAGCCTTGTCCCTTGTTGCACCTTTAAATGCTTAATGAGCAGTATACTTGTAAAGAAATTGATAATGTACCCAAGCCCTTGCTCAATAGCTTTGTTTTTTTAGAGGAGTGTTTGCAGTTAGACTACGTATAGTTGTTGCAGCAGTGTCAACAAATATTGCTCGAGATTACACCTGATGATTGTCAAGCAGAAGCTTCAACCAGAAAGCAGTTACAAAATAAAGTTTGGTACCAAATGGCAGGCAGGCAGGCCGGGTCATATTACCGCTTCCAATCTAAAAACTGCTTGCAAAACAAATGTAGTTAAGCCTGCTAAGAGTCTTGTCAAGTCCATATGCTACCCTGAAGCCCATAAGTTTTCGACTGCAGCCACATGGTGGGGTTGTGAAAATGAGGGTAGGGCTCGCAAAGCTTACCAGATAGATATGAATCAATTCCACAAGTCTTTGACAATTCCTGACAGTGCTCTCACCATTGATCCAAGGTGGCCATACTTAGGAGCTTCTACTGATGGGATTATTGGCTGCAAATGCTGTGGGATGGGTGTGTGTGAATTAAAATGTCTATATGTGCACAAGGATTCCACAATCACTGAGGCTGCTGGCCAAAACAACTTTTGTTTAAAGAAAGATGAGATTGGTAAAGTTCATCTTGACAAATGTCATGCCTACTACCAAGTTCAGGCCCAGATCTTTATCTGTGGGGATGGATATTGTGATTTTGTGGTGTGAACAACAATGGGTCTCTTTGTGCAGAAATTCTTCCTGACCAAGAGTTTTGGGAAGATGCACTCTCTGTTTCCTCTGATTTCTTCAGCAAGTGCATTTTGCCTAAATTGTAGGGAAGTAATATACATGCCCAGGGTGTGAAGCTCTAACCATTCCATCTTCATCAACATCATCTGGTGATGAAGAAGAGGAAGGGCTGTGGTGCTATTGTCAATAAGATTTGGAGGACAGCACATTAATTGGCTGTGACAATGATTTGTTCAAGATAAATGGAATCATATGTCATGTTTGAAGTTGAAAGAAGAGCCTTTAGGAGACTGGATCCATCTAACTTTTATTGAAAAAATTAACTGAGCAATCATGATTGAAATGTCAAGTTGTTCAATTGTATCACAATCACCAAAATATTACTTTGGGGGTGCTCCTTTCTTTGTCAAAATGCAGACTGAACTTTATGGTTGTTTGTCATATAGGTATCTATTAATGACTAGCATCTGTGACACATACTAAACAAATGTTGCTTGTCGGTGGTGTACCTTAAAGCCGTGTTTTTGTCAACTTGAGAATTACTGAAGTTTTTTAATTACAAATTATGGCTAGCATTAACTACATCAGTTCTCTAATGCCTTCAGATGAAAAATTCTGCATAAAGTACCTGGAATCAAACTGGTTGTAAGTCCACCTCGATCAAATGGTACAATGCACTCTTAAATTAGTGACGATGATGATAACAATCTTTAATGAGGAAACTTTTTCACTAAAAAGTGGTTTACAAAAAGGACCTCGAAAATTAAAAATTAAAAATTTACAATGAATAAAAATGCTAAAAGATGCTACTAAAAACTAATGTATCTTATGTGTAATACAAAACTTAAATCAATGAATTAAAAATCTTACGCTTCAAAATATTTACATTATCAGCGGCTCGTATAGTTTTGTCCAGCGAGTTAAAATCACTTACAGCATGATAGCCAGTTCTTTGTTTGCCCCAGTTTCTTTTAACGGATGGAATTTTGAGGTTTGCTTTATTTCTTGTGTTGTAACTATGCTGTTCTTGCTGAGTGACTAATGTTAGTTCGTGATGCGTGAGACTATTAAGACATTTATATACATGTACGCATCGGCGCTGGAAGCGCCTTTTTTCTAGTGTTAACCACTTCAGTGTAGTTAACGCATCAGACGCAGAGGAATACAGTGGTCGATCTAATATTATTTTAGCCGCCTTATTTTGAAGCACTTGCAAGCTAGACATTAAAGTTACATTATGTTTGTCTCCCCAAACTAAATCAGCGTACTCGAATAAGGGCATAACAAGGCTTTTATAAAAAAGGATGCGCGCCTTAAACGGTAACAAAAAAAAACGGTGACTGCATAGAACACTATGGCAGCTTAATGTCAATAGGAGCCAGAGATTCGCCTGGTTTTGCCTTTACCAACGAAACGATACCGGCTTCCGCAAAGTATGTGCATGGTTATCCCCCAGTTTGTGTTGTTATTATCAATACTTAGAAAATACAGCATCAATCCCACAAGTATCAGTAATTAGCTGAATCTCAAACTAAACTATATGCGTATGCGCTAAGATGCGAAAATTATTAATACCAAAGAAACATACAGCCTTGAAAGCTTAAACAATAATTACTTTTCAATTGCTTGCTTGTTTATACATGTAACACAACCAAATTCAAAACAACCAAACACAACACAGAGTTGTGGCATGATAAGAAGGGAAACTAAAACTGTAAAACGATCCAACAAAACTGAAAAAATTTACTGTTCACACAAAATATATTACAATCCAAACTACAGCACAAGTCTTAAAATAGTCTACATTGGCATACCTAATTACAAGTATTGGCAGCTATTAAGAATGCATGACATCGACAAGTATGTGCGTAACACCTTCAACATACACTTCAGACAGCTATGTTACACAGATTGTTGCGCGTGGTTATCCCCCAACATGGCTGACCCCGGTGTTTTAATTTTTGCCGACGTCACGTGCAAACAAAGATTAGGCGAAAGTGTAATTATAGAAGAACTCAAAACTTCGCTCAACGTTTCACAAAGGAAAAAATTGCGTTAAAGAGTTCAGATATTAACGAATGAGAGTCACATTGATTAACGTTATTGTTAACTGCAACCACCTCTCGTTGTAACTTTCTGAGTTACTTTTTGTGAAGGATTATTAAATAAAAACTTGTTTTTAGGCCGCGTTTCAATTGTTTTGAAAACAAATTTAGTAGCACCAAATTTATTTCGAAGTCTTTTATCAAATATTCTGCCCGGCCGGCAAAATGAGATATATTTGTGAAAACCTGCAACCAGAGTTAACTCTGCTGCAACGAAGCTTGAGATGTTTTGCCAAGTGACTCGAGCGAAACGGACTCCGCCCGCTGTGAGCGGGCCCGATGGGGATAATACTGCCCGCTCTCGGAACCAATCGGATTGCAGGATTTGTTAAATACCGCCCGCTCGCGAACTGAGAAAAAAATAAGCTAAGATATTTAAAATTCAAACTGCATACTATAACACTAAAAGCTGTTTTCCGTGCATTAGACTTAAAGAATGTCATCGATCTCACGTTTAAATACCCCCAGAGACTCAGCTGTCTTTTGACAGCTTTCTTGTTATTCATTTTTCCGATTTAGGTTTTTTCAATAGCATTACGCCACATTTCAATAGAATTGAAATCTGAATAACTACGTCAAGCAGGTAATGATGACAAATAATCTTCCGCTTGATACGAATTATAGACTGGCAACAGGTACATTTAAAACAGATAAACAATCAAAATTGACAACTTCTGATGCATACTAGTACAACTTTAAGATTATAACGGATAATCTGCCAAAATAACCATGTCCAAGACGTCAAATAAACCATGTGTTTTCTTCTATAAATCTCGCCCATATTTGCCAGTAACTCTTTAAAGCTAAGTTTCGAGCTATTTTTCTTGACCGATGTCATCAGCAATTATTATTAAGACCATAAAATAAAGCTTTTAATTAAAGTTTATATAAAAAATCGACAAATTTTGGTAGCATCTTATGAAATTCAGGTAGCAACTTTTGTATTTTCGGCAATTTTTAGCATTCCAGTGAGCAAATTCCAGAATTTAACGAGCACAATCGGGAAGCTTAATATCTGTCACCGAAAACATGAAAACCGCTCAGTTGAGATCTTGTGATTTCATGTGTCAAACGCCGCGCTTGTCCCAAGTTAAGAAAAATGTCATTTTGGAGCTTAGTTTCTGCACTATAACTCTGGAGGTACGCCGACTGCAAAAGTGGATAAAAGCCATTCTTTATTAGTGGTCGTATGTTTGATCAAACACAGCCCGCTCAGTCGGCTTCGACAGAAATTAAAGGTTGTTGACTGGAAGTAGGTTGTAGAAATCAACGCTCAAACCAGCACTCTTCAGCAGAGGATTGACTAATACTTCCTTCCATTCGTTCACTTACAGGCACTTGACTACTAATGATGTTCCAATCGGCATTGGGTCGAGCGCGCAAGACTTCTTGTTTGATTGCAAAGAAGAGCTTTGATGATTGCAATTTCCCATCGCAATGGAAGACAGCACAAGACTAGTCCACTGTATCCACAAAAAAGGTAATACTCAGGATTGTGGAAATTATTGTCCAATTTCACTTCTAAATATACCAAGTAAGTTATTGGAAAGTATTGCCTGCTTTCAACTTGACTCTTTTCTGAACCAACATAAACTAGTTACTACCTTCCAATGGGGCTTCAGGAAGGGTAGGTCCTCTGAGTTGCTGCTTCTCAGCATGACAGAAAAATGGAGGCTTGCCTTAGATGAAGGAAAATCAGTTAGTGTAATCTTTATCGACTTTCAAAAGGCATTTGACTATGTGTCTCATCAAATATTTTACCTGATAAACTTCAAGCCTCTGGTCTATGTGGGGACTCACTTGACTGGATTGTTAATTACTTGAATAACCAGCACCAGTTTGTGACTTTTAATGGTACAAATTCTGAGAAAATGAGAGTAACTTCTGGCGTACCCCAAGGCTCCTTATTGGGCCCAAGACTTTTCAGCATCTTTACAAATGACCTACCTTTGTCTGTTGACTCAAAGATAGAAATGTCTGCCGATGACTCCACTGCCTACATCATTGGAAACTCTATTGACTCTATTTCAACCCAAATTCAAATTCTCTTGCATCAACTACTTACCTGGTCTAAATTAAACTCCATGTTCATCCATCCAGCCAAGTCTGAAGTCATGTTTATCTCAAAAATACCATTCATCGGCCCAATTAGACAAATCACTATAGACGATAAACCAATCAACTGGGTTTTCAGCTCATCTTGCTTAGGAGTCAAACTTGACAACAAGCTTAAATGGTCTCCTCATATTAAAATGGTGAACTCAAACTTCAATGCAAAGATTTCTAAGCTTAAACAGATGAGGACCTTCAACCGATCCACTCTGGATTCTATTTACTTCAAAGGTATTCTGCCAAGCGTAACTTATTGTATGTCTTTGTGGGGATCTTCCAACTTGTTGGCCGACCTCGAGGATTCGCACATCCGTGCTGCTAGACTGATTCACAAGATCAGCACAAATATCCCAAAACATGAAGTTCTTAGCATAGCAAAATGGACATCTATACATTACATGTATAAGAGAAGACTTGCCTGTATTGCATACCAGGCCTTTCATAACCTAGCTCCTGATAACATAAACAGTTTATTTACAAAGCACCAGACTTCATACAATTTAAGAGATAACTTAAGATTTGTTCTTAAATGTCCCAAATCCAAAGCCCTGCACAATTCTTTCACTCATCGCGCTAGTATTGTTTGGAATTGGCTACCTAGTCAGTTAAAGTCAAAGCCTAGTTACTCTTCTTTTAAAGCTAGTATTAAGAAATTCTATAAATGCATTGACCAAATTCATTTCGGCTCAAACTCCACTGCTACCAACAATATCAGTGACGAATTTAAGTACTACTGATATCTAGTTTGCCATCTTGTTGTCTTATTATTGAGATACAATGAAATATATGAAGTTCATATATTTTGAACTGCGGTATTAGATACATATCATGTACGATCCTCGCAGTAGATAGCGCTATTTAAGCAATAGCGAAAATCAGACCTGAAAAAAATCAGGCCTGTACGGGATTCGAACCACTGACCTCTGCGATACTAGTGCAGCGCTCTACCAATTGAGCTAACAAGCCAACTGGGAGCAGGCCGTTAAGTTGATTCGTAATAAACTACTGCGAGGATCGTACATCATTGTATCTAATACCGCAGTTCAAAATATATGAACTTCATATATTTCATTGTATCTCATTTATCACTTTCACGGGTTTATTACGAATCAACAACGTCTCCTAGTATGATTATTCATACTAGGAGACGTATATATTTTTAGCTGTTTATTAGTAGATAGCAGGTTCACATCAGCATTAGCTGCCATCTCCTCAATCTGCTTTACCAAATAAAGGATGTATGTATGTATGTATGTATGTATGTATGCTGTGTATGTATGTATGTATGCATGCATACATGCATACATGCATGCATGCATGTATGTATGTATGCATGCATGCATGCATGCATGCTGTGTGAGTTCGCGTACATCCTCTTCCCTAAGGAGCTGGAAGTCACTTAACGGTTGCGTGCTATCAACCAGAATAAGATCATTCAGGAATAATGCGTCACCAGCACAGTCAGTGTCAATATCACAAGCGAATTTTTCTAATTTTTCACACAAGCGCCACCAGTAATAACATGGTAATCAGGAAAGGATAATGCATTTGTTATTCAAGGAGCTTTTTGGCAGCGAATATTCGACCCTAATTCGTGCTATTCTCGGTGATGAATTCGAAGAAGGTATAGAACTCTCGTCTCGCCTTGTGCGTCACATAGTTCAGACCCAGTTCAACATACATCTTACGAATTTGTTTACGTATTGACATCATACTACAAAACATCGATCATATCTGGTCATATCTTGAAACTGAAATTCGCTCTTCGACCCCTCTAACCAAATCCCTTCCCCTCGCTCCCTTCGAATAGTGTCCCTAGCTTCCTATCCAAAGATGTGTCGATTCGTAGATATACGATAAATATTTCGAGCAATGAGGTCACAGCGTGGACCTAACTCCAAAGTCTAAATTTCACGAAAACATCACAGAATAGCTGATTGATTTAATTTTCACGTGACATTATTTCTTCCTGATTACTGTCACACGTAAAAGCCTCTGAAATTTATTTGTCAACTTGTTAAAATCGGAAATTTTAACCGTAAAAACCTCCAAAGCTTTTTCAGAGACCTTCATTCTCGGCTTCATTTTCTGGATTTAAGTTTTCCATCGCGTGAAAGCGACTAAAGAGTAGCCGCTGCGATCTTCACTCAACTTGGGTATTCCCCGACTTGCTTTCTATGGTAACTGTGGAGTACATACGTCATGATGGGCCAATAGGAAGGTGTGTTGGCAAGCACGGGTTACAGAGGACACTAGAAACGTATTTCAATTGGTCCTTCATGATAACGAGACTTATAAATTACGGGTTGAGACAATCAAGGAGGTGGTAAGTACATAATTTATGCGGGTTCGCTCATAGTGGACTGAGTTGCATCACGGACAAAGATACGCTCTGAATTTCGTGAAAAGGAGCAAGGTGCGTCGTTTCATAAGGGGGACACGACATCAGCGGTAACATGTGATTTGTGGACCAAAGTAAAGGAGGTATTTTATTGAAATGGTGAGTTTACTACGAGACGATGCATGATAAGGCTGGCCGCAGGCTAAAAACGTTACACGAGATTCACACTGCACACATCAGCTATCACTATGCCGAGGAATTTTTTGATGGCGTTAACAAGTCACAATTCTAGAGCGAAAATTGAAAAACCGATCGCGAAAATAAGTACGGGCGCATCTCTCAATACTCTTCCTTTAAATAGCAGCTTCCCGATGATCGAACTACTTCCTCCGTCGAAATCGGAAATTTGCTTCGATCAGCACATACAAGGGAATGTTTAATCAGAGTTACTAGGGGAACTGGTTATGAAAGCCGGCGAACTTCAAACAAGGAACTCTTTGTTTACTTTTTTTTGGTATGTCACGTGATTATGAAGGTGCACACACACACACACACACACACACACACACACACACACTTGATTCAAAGATGGCGGCTAGTATGTGAGGCCCACGAATGATCGTATTTTATCTCGATTTTTGGAAAATATCTCGACTTTTAGAGTTTGATTTGGCTATGAATATAGTCTTTTAACATGCCTGGTGTAAATTGTGCGGTTTTTGGATGTGGTTCTTGTAGAAGAACCAAAGGAATCGGCATTTTCAAGTTGCCCTTAGCGAAAGATGAAAATCACAAGAGATGGCGCAACGAGTGGCTTGGTGTACTCAAGAAAACAAGGGAAATGGAAAAAGATTTTAAAAGACAGATAAATGAAGACAAACTCTACACTTGCGAAAAGCATTTTTTGTCCGAAGATATTGAAATATGTAAGTATTTTTCGATAACATTTGCTATGGAACGATACGATTGCTGAGCGTAATGTGCGTAGCGTTGCCAAGCTACTAAGATATAAACAAACAGCTTTTTCTTTCGTAGAGAGTCAGGTTTAAGACTTCGACTGCCTAAATGTCAGAAGTCTTACTGAGCACCAGCGAAAACGAAAGCCATTCCTGGCACCTTACAGGTCTACTCAAGATAGAAGGTAAGTCTTGCTTGAACTATTGGTATAATCATAACTTGTTGTTTAGTGCTCAAATTGTCTATCATAAGACTCAATTTATGCTAACCTGTTGATTTGATTTTAAGAGCAAAATTACATTTTTATCACTATTATTTTTATGTAAATACTCTTGCCTACAAGTCTGTCATTCAAGTTTAAGAACACAGACTGTATTGATAAATTGCTATGCATTTGAACACAAGTAATTTTTTAATTTATATTTATAGGTTTGGCTTTTTGATGGAATTCCTGCAGTATCTTCAGAGCTGGAAGGAGAGCACTGAAAACCGAGAGGGTGAGTTTACCCAAAATGCAAGATCCAGGATGTTCCTCTCTTGGCAGACATATGAAGGCTTCCAGATTTCTGCAAGGTCTACAATCGAGTGCACCAAGTTTCTTCTTTCAGAGGGGATAGAATATGTCCTGACAGAAAGGTTCTGTCAAGATCCTGTGGAAGAATATTTTGGAAAGCAGAGGCAGTTTGGCCACAGGTGTGACAATCCAGATATCAGGACCTTTGGCTACAACAGCAACACTATTAGAATTGAAAGGTCAGTCTCCTGCCAGAGTGGGAACACTAGAGGCAGAAAGGACACAAAAAAAGCCTGGGTTAATGTGACCAATGAAAAGCTACCATGTAGAAAAAAGCAAAGAACTGATTAGCGTATTCATAGTTAGTAGAGGTGTATTCTAAGCCACTCTATTCACACTCTATTTCTAAATTTTTACTCCAATAATACAAGATATTCATGTAACAATCAATTAATGCACATAAATCAATCACCAATGTTTCATTTATTGTTTCAACATGTTTAATTTGAAAATAAATATTTACATGACATTTGTGTTGTTTTCCTTACTACATGATTTAGATACATGTTATTATCCTATAACTATCATATTGGTTAATCCAAAGTTAATAGAGGGGTCAATCATATTCATTTTCATATGACTTTTGAATGGTTTCCATTAGGTATTTAGTTTCTTTGACACGCATTACCTTTATTCAACCAGTAACAACCATTTGTTTTGTTAAATAAGAATTTGTTATCAGATTCCTGAACTCTAAATCTATTGTGCAAGGAACCTTAATACTTTTAGGTACTTGCTATAAATAAATGAAAAATAGAAATTGAAAATTAAATTTTTATACCATATGTGAACAACTCTTAGAATAAAAATGCTCTTCTTGATAAATGACAATAATATTTCAACAAATATAGTGAGAAAGCAACAAAAATTTTTGCATGTATCATATAACTGTTTTGTCTTGTGTAATAAAAATCTATTACATTACTCAGGCCTTGCTTGTTCTTGATCATGACTTCTCATGATCTCCTTTTGGAGAGCTTTAGCCTTTGTTTGCTTTGCTTTTACTTTGTGAGCTGAATGATGTCCTTAGCACATGAAAAGGAGCGTACCCTTACATACAAACTTACTATAGCATGAAGCACATTTTTGCTCACTTCAGCCTCTGGGATTAGCTCTGCATCAGAAACCATACATTGGTAGCTTGACAATACCTCACTGTCAGTTACTGAGTTGAGAGTTATGCCAGCAATATCCACTTTTTTCAAGCAGTTAACTGAAGTGAGATGCCTAAATTGATGCTCTGTTTTAAGAGAAATGTTCTGTGCATACTTGGTAATGTTCCACAAGCCACCCCTGCTTAAACTTAGGACCAGCTTCTTGTTTTTCTGACAGTACAGTTTGGGATGAAGGTGGGTTACTGTCAGAAGAAGACTTAATGCCCTTGCAGTAGGACAGGATAAAATCAGCTACCTTGGTTGCAAGCAGTGTTGCAGCATTACGAGATAGTCCTTTGAAAAACATTGGAGACTTCAATGGTACTTGAGCATAATAGTTGCCATAGAATTTCTCGGCATTCCCATTTTTTGAATAGCCTTCAAATAATGCCTTCATTACAGAGAATTCTTGAGTTCCCTCTTCAAGCACTTGATACTCGTACTGTTTTAACTCCTTCCTTAGATCTTCTGCAAAAACTTCCCTTTCATAAATGTTCTTTGATGCATTGCGTACAATCTCAGCTAGAATACTAGCAGTCAAAGTCAAACGATGCTCGTTCCGATTTGGATTGTGCTTTGCAGCTCGATGCCTTTGATATCCTCCTCTTGTTTTGTATTTTTTCCCACACTCGCTGCAAACAATCTCGGTTGATTGGACCTACCAAAAAATATTAAATCATAGTTTCAGCATATTAGAGTCTGTCTCTATGAAATATGATCAAATGTTAACATACTTGCCGTCTTCCGAAGGCATTTGCGACAATGTTCAGTTTGTTGTCAGGTTGCATTCTCTGTAAACTATTTTTAACAAAGCAAAACCCAGGCAATATTCAGGCAATTTTTAGTATCTAGGGCACTTCTACCAGAGAAACTAAATACAATTTTATAATTTTTCTAGAATATAGCTGGGAAATTGTTATCTGAAAATGTCGGGAAATTCTCTGTTCTCTAGTAGTTAGTCGCGTGAAAGTACATTTGCGTGTGGCTCCGTAAACCCCTTCAAAATAGACTAAGAGTAAGCTTCTAAATATTCTGCACTTACTTCACTTGCAGCAGTTGAAAACTGTTCCTGTAGTACTTCATCTTCATCAAAGGTGTCTAAAATTGCCTCAAAATTATCGCCAAACAAAATTAGATCCTCTCCACCATCCGCCATCTTTGAACTTGTGTTTAGTTTGTGCACCGTCGCGGTCACGTGACAGGTACTTTCAACATCAGCGACTGCTCTATAGTCTCGCTCTCTGATGCTCGCCGACTTTGATAACCAGTCCCCTCTTTAGTTTCTTTAGTTTCATATTGAAGTCTCAAATTTCGGATATTTTTCTCGAGTAAAAAACGAACGAGCGAAAGAGAGAACGCCAAATTAAAAAATAATTACTATCCGTATTTGTCACATAACGCCGTTATGTGACAAACCCAGATGCAGAAATTTATTTGCGTTGGCTGAGCGAACTTCGACTGAATGCATAATTAATGTATGGGGTTATATGGTACTCTTGCCCATTTCTGCACTTGCTAAGGACCAACCGTCATATTCAAACTATTTCAGTTGATTTCCGAAAACAAAGGCATCCAAAGGTGCCAAGGAAAGTTCTGAACAGAGAGTTTTAGCAACGATCGTTGTATATCTCGGATTCCAATATCTCACCAGTTTCGATTGTGCAAAATCGGAAATAAATCGTTCTTTTAATTCAATAATTATACATGCAGTGACTGGGACAAAATCAACCTTGACCAAGTCATCTGATTCTCAGCATGTTTCAACCAGTTTGACGATAGGACTAACAAATTGCGCTTACTTGTCGAAGTTTATCGATATTCAAACTCTCTGGAGCAATATCAATACTTGCCAAATTCGGCCCGCCGCGCGAATGCCTGCGAGCGGTTTATCCGTAAAATTCGCCCAGGCCACCCCTTGTACCGCCATATTCATGAGCGAGTACTTCACGGCACAACGCAAATGTGTCTGGGATCAGGCAAATCTTCTCACCGCATGCTCGTAAAAACTGAGCGTTTTAAAAATTTCGTTACCGTTAAGTATCAGCCTGTGTGATGTATTTCTTGTATTAATTTATATCTATTATGTATATACTGTACCAGTAATTCAGCCTCAGGCTGCAAGGGGTCAGAAATAAACTATATCACTATTACTATAATTACAATTACTTTTCAGAAAGGAGTCACGTGCTCCAAAGAAATCATTTCTCTTGCCCTTTACCAACAATTGAAAAATAGCTTTTGCCTATTCGTGAATTTGTGATTTATCCTGGTTCTAATGATCATGCCAAGCTAAGGACCTGAATATACCAAAAGGTCACGTGAGAAGAGAGAGTGTTCATCATGGCAATTCATGTTCGCGCTAATTCAGAGGTATGTTTAATTTGCAGGAGCCGATGGATCCATATTCAGGTAACCAATGTAGTCATCACGATTTAATTGACTCTTACACGTCAAGTGTACAATGCCATATATTTTTTTAGCCGGCCGTTGTTATGCATTTAAAATTAGTTACAGTGGCAGGGTGAAAACCTAAATTTTGGCCAACTACATTTAAAACCAGAGTCAGACACATTTCGATAGCATAGATGAAAAATTGAATAATATTTATGATAAAATGATAACTACGTCTGTGATCAATTTTTCTGAGGTACCACATACCACCACATTTTTTTTTTCATATTGGTTAGATCAAATCACATCCTTCTTGTATGAAGTGCCTCTTGCATTTATGGCAATTTAAAATTTATCACTTTATCTTGTACACATTTCAAAAACAAGATTGCAATGTTTACGACAAGAAAAACACAGATAGGAAAAGTCACACAAATGTTTCTAAATTGAACTTTTTTCCCACACCTCAGTTGAAAAGGCTTTCATGCTAAAAACAACCATTTGACCAAACATGAACGTGGACCTCCCTTAAACCAAACTGCCAAAAAATACTTGTAAAATGAAGAAACAAGAGGGTAGTTATCAGGAAGAACGTTAGACATAAAATGCAGACATATTAGTCAAAGGATTGTAATTCATACCATAGACAACAGAGAAAGTATTGAGGGAAGAGACAGGTAAAGCTACCATGAGGGTCCGAAAAGCTATCTGTCAGTTGAAAAAAAACAAAATTTCCTATCACCACAGTTATCAGGTATAACAAATAGCTTTAAATGTCAAAAGCTACGAAAAGGGAAATCTTTATGTCTCCTTCCCTCATTGGAAGCGTATGGAAGTATGAAATTATATCTATGTCGATATTTTGGTCGATTTCTAAGTCAAAAATTGATCTTTGTTTGCAAGAGCATTTTAAAAAATAAAAACTGGTCAGAATGTTTTTTGGTCACGGCCGATTTATTGTCTAAAAATTAAATCTTATAAAATTAATGATTTTAAATTTTCTAAGCTCTTGCAAAGGTGAGGGAACAATGAAAAGGCAAGTGGCCATAATACATAAACATATAAATGAAAAGAGAAGAAGGAAGGGAGGAGGTGGAGGAGGGTCAAATTTGCCTCGAGTGTCAGGTTTGAACACCCATTGGATGAACTCGTGGAACATGCCACGTCTTGATCGTTTCCATCAAAACTCACGAATCTTGCACAAAGAACAGTCTATTATCATCAAAGTCGCCAGATAGTCTTGTGATTATTGCTTAATCAATTCCGCATGCAACGAGCCTGTTCCTCTTAAGTTTTGACCCTTCAGTACTCCCTGCCTTTCCTCATTGACTTAGTATCTTATTTAAGTATTAACAATATAGCAAAGGTTAGGAGACATGAACTTTTTTATCTGGGGAAAAAAATTATGTGATTTTACTAGCATGGCAAGACCTCAAAGAAATATATCATTTTCAATCCACCAGCCATTTCTGGTTCCTAGAAAGAGGGTAAAAAGGAGAAGAAAAGAAAACGTAATACATTGCATATGGATGAAGTTTGTAATTATATGTGTCAATTTAAATATTTCCAGGTTACCCTGATTATCACACAGTATATTCTGCCCTTGAAGAGTTTAACCTTGCTTTCCTGAAACGTTTTTTCAAGACGCATTGTCTCGAGGTATGAGGATAATAGAATATAACTGCTTTTAGAATTTAAGAGTAGTTCTGCGAATATAGAGAATCGACGGACATTCCTAAAATATCAGGTTTTTGTGTGGTAAGTATGGAAATCTCAATTGAACAATATCGGTCAAGGATTGGCTCTCATGACAATTTCGTGAAAACAAAGGATATGTTATCACGTTTTAAGGATCATTTTGAGAGTTGGATGCTTATGTGACAGAGTCACTTAGGCTTATTTTCTACTTAAAACATGTTTGTTCCTCTGTTTATTTTATTTTCTGGAGTTTTAGCGATTTGTCAGTAATGTTAGTAATGTGTTTACTGTATTAGTAATGTGTTAATTGTATTATTTCCGTACCTGCCCTTGTCCTGTTGTGTAAGAATAAACACCGATTTCCCTTCTGTAACTCCTGTTTAATTGACAGCTCCTTGCCCAAATTTGGTTTTAAGTTATTTTTACCTTTTCCTTTATTTTACTATAAGTTACAAGCGTTTGCTCGGTAAGTTCAGTTGATTTGTTGCCTTCCTGAGAGTGCCCTTAAAGCGGATTCCGAGCTATACTAGCTTTTGTGTCACTCGTTCCCAGTTTTTTGTACCGTTGCATTTATTTGCTGTGTAATAAACTTGTAAATCTTCCCTCGGATCTCTTGTTCTTACGTCGACCGTTTTGGCCGTCTTACATTTTGGTGTCAGGAGTGGGATTCAAGTTGTTTAAGTAAAGTTTAGCAAAAAGAGAAAAAACGGGAACAAGTAACAACTAGGAATGTCAGCTGAGGTACAACTCACAGCTTTGAAGCAGAAACTTAAGGCTCTAGAGACAAAACTCAACCAGCAGACAGCAAGTGGGAGTACCAGTGCTGAATCCCCTCAGCAGATTACTGTCAAGGTCCCCAGAGAGCGCAAACTCAGAAGGTTTGCCGGTGGCCGAGAGGAGAGGATGGTGTCCTGGAGGAATGGATCAGTGATGCTAAGCGCGCTATTGCTGAGCATACCGAACCCGATGCCATCGACTTCCTCTTTTACCATCTGGAAGGAGCAGCCAAAGAGGACGTGCGTCTCCGCCCAGCAGATGACCGAGATAGCCCCACAGCCATTTTCAATGTCCTTCGCAATTGTTTTGGCGAAGGCCTGACGGGAACTCAGGCTCTGCGACGATTCTTTGAACGAAAACAACGTGACCGAGAATCAGCGAGGGAATTCTCCCATGCACTGATGGTGCTCTTGGCACACGTGGAGCGCCTGGACGAGGGAGCTGTAACCGACAAGGACAAACTACTACGGGGCCAGTTTCTCGAGAACCTTAGAGACCCCCAGCTCCGAATGGATATCAAACGTTGGGTACGGGACCATCCTACAAAGACCTTTCAGCAGATACGGGACGAGGTCCAGTGCTGGATGGATGAGGATGGTAGCTCCGAGAAACGTTCTGAGTGTGGTTAAGGAACTCGTGGCTAGCCAAAAGCTCCTTACCGAAAATCTGCAAAAGCAACAACAACTCCTGGCCGAACACATCAGCAGTCAGCAGTCAACCCTGGAAAGGCAACAGCGAAGCATTTCCCAGCTGATGTCCCACAGCCGTAACACGTGGCAGCCCGGCTGCTTCGGGTGTGGTAACAGGGAACATTTCCAGAGGGACTGCCCAGGAAATGGAAGGCGAAATCAGCGAGGCGGTCGCCTCCCAAACAGAGAAAACAGAAAGCAGCCACCAATTAAAAGAGAATACTCCACGGCAGTGAACCATGCCGTGGAGGGGAACAACAGTAGCTGAGAACCTCTATCTAAACCAGACAGCATGCCGATACACTTGGTCGCAGGTACCCCGACAGTCCAAGCAAAACTTAGTGGTGTTGACGTGCTGTGTGTCCTGGACTCAGGCTCCATGATATCCTTTATCACAGAGGACTTTTACAAATGAAATCTCAAGCCAACCTGCGGGCGCGTGAGGGGAGATTGCCAGATGCTGACCCTGTGGGCTGCCAACGGCCTTGAGACACCGTACCCTGGTTACTTGGAGCTGACGATAGAGGTTGACGGGGTCAAGGTACCCAGATGCGGTGTACTAGTCTTAAAAGACACTCCAGCCACTAACAAACAGAGAAAAATCGTACCAGGACTTCTCGGAACAAACGTGCTGACACAGATACCCCAGTTTGGTGCAGTGCTCCGACGACAGCCCAATGCTGAATCAAGGACATCAGGAAACCCTGTCTCTGGTTTTGTCCGGGTTGCTGGTACATACCCAGTCCTCGTCCCCTCGAATTCAGTGGCCAGTGTAGCTGTCACTGGTCCAGCCTGTGGTCCTAGTGCCCTGGTCGAACCCCTCAACGTACCAGTACCAGGAAATCTTCAGGTGGCCGATACCCTGGTGGATGCCTCCAAGACTTGTTTCCTCATCCAAGTGGCAAACCCTTCCCCGAGAGACGTATGGCTAAAGCCAAGAACACGTCTGGGAACGGTAAGAAGTGCCGGAAAGGTAACCGGTGGGGACCAGCTGAAGCTCGAAGCTCGGAGTAATGAAGTGTTAGTGTCCTGTCCACCAGGAGCAGAGTTTCGGGGGGCCTCCTCCCCGGAACTGGGTAAACCTGTACGCCCCCCTCGTGAACGAGACCTTCCCGCAGAGATTAGCTTAAAGGACTTTCCGGGTACTTCAGACGAAAGGCGAGAAGCGTTGCAGATTTTCAGTACCTATGCAGATGTGTTTGCCAGTGATGAAAGCAGCCTAGGCAGGACCCAAGTCATGCGGCATCAGATACCCACGTGTGATGACATCCCAGTGAACCAGCGGCACAGGCAAATCAGCTGGCTGAGGTCAAGGAGCACCTACAAGATCTGCTGGACAAAGACGTTATCAGGCCGAGCCAGAGCAACTATGCCTCGCCTGTTGTGCTGGTCCGGAAGAAGAATGGTGCCCTGCGCATGTGTGTGGATTACCGACAGTTGAACGCCAAAGTAAAACGAGATGCTTTCCCTTTGCCTAGGATCGAAGAGTCCCTTGATGTCTTGGGTGTTCCTAGACTGTTCTCTACAATTGACCTGGCCTCTGCCTATAATCAGGTAGAAGTTGCACCTGAGGACAGACATAAGACAGCCTTCACCAACCCGTTTGGGTTGTTTGAATACAACTGGATGCCTTTTGGACTCGGAGGTGCGCCCGGAACGTTCCAGAGAATAATACAGACCATTTTTCGCGATGAGTTGTTGGAAACCCTGATCGTGTACCTTGACGACATCATAGTCTTCAGTCAAGATATCAGCACCCCCCTGCAGCGCTTAGAGATGGTGTTTCAGAAGTTGCGTGAACACGGGCTGAAGATTGAGGCTAAAAAGTGTCAGTTTTTCCGCACCCAGGTGACGTACCTGGGACATGTGGTGTCAGCTGACGGTGTGGCCACTGACCCCGTGAAGACAGAGGTAGTTACTAACTGGCCAAAACCAAAGACCCTGAAGGATCTGAGATCATTCCTCGGCTTCGCCTCCTACTACCGCAGATTTGTTCCCCACTTTGCCCAGCTAGCAAGACCTCTACACGAGTTGGTGACCAAACTATATGAAGGTGGGAGGGACGGTAAACTAAGAGGCAAGTCGGTCGAGTGTGATTGGAGCAGAGAGTGCCAGAACGCATTCGAATCCCTGAAGCAAACCTTGACCAGCCCTCCAGTGTTGGCCTACCCGGTGTACACACAAACCTTCATCGTGGAGGTCGATGCATCTAACGAAGGCCTTGGAGCAGTGTTGTCACAGGAGTAGGACGGAAAGGTTAGGCCAATAGCCTATGCTAGCCGTTCCCTAAGGGGAGCAGAGAGGAACATGGAGAACTACTCCTCCAGAAAGCTGGAACTCCTTGCTCTCAAGTGGGCCGTCACAGAAAAGTTCCGTGAGTACTTGACCTCCTCTACCTTCACAGTACTGACCGCCAACAACCCACTGATTTACCTGCAGTCAAAGTGCAAGCTGAAGGCTGTTGAACAACGCTGGGTGTCTGAATTGGCTAACTTTACCTTTACTATCAAGTACCGTGCTGAAAAGCACAACGCAAACGCAGATGCTCAAAGTCGCATCAATCGGGAGAAGCCTGAAGATCGGGACGTAGATCAAGTTGAGTCATTGTTGGCATCAACCCTCAGTACTACAGCCTTACCTGAATCTCTTCGAGGGCAACTACTCCAATCGACAGTATCTCAGCAAGACTACCCCAGTGCGGTAGTTAATCAATTAATAGTGGATCCCCCGCAACAGTACAGTACCGGTCCAGTACCCTCCTGGAATGTTAAGCAACTAGCAAGGTTGCAGAGTGTCGATGCTGCCATTAAGCGTCTAATCCACTACCGTGCCATTGGTCGGAAACCTACTCCAAGGGAAAAGAAAGTTGAGACCTGTGAAGTAAAGCAACTTCTCAAGCAGTGGGACAAAATAGTACAGAAGAAAGGACTGCTCTATCGCAAAAGCTCAGACAGCCAAGGCAGCAAGCAATTACAGCTACTTCTTCCTGCTGCTCTCTGCGACGAAGTCCTGATGGGTGTCCATGATCAGTGTGGCCATCAGGGAGCTGAACGAACAGAGCAGTTAGTACGCGAACGCTGTTGGTGGCCTGGACTGCATGGCTACATTAGGAAGTACTTGTCCGAGTGCGAGCGTTGTATTGTAGCAAAGGAGCCCTACCTACCAGTCAAGACCCCAATGACAAGCATCATTGCCTCCAAACCATTGGAAGTACTAGCCATGGATTTCACGCAGCGTGAACCAGCTTCAGGTGGTAGAGAGAACGTTTTAGTACTCACTGACGTGTTCACGAAGTTTACTGTCGCGCTGTGCCAACCAGAGATCAGCGAGCTAGCACCGTCGTCAAGACTCTGGTTCGCGATTGCTTCCTCGTCTATGGGGTACCTAAGCGGATTCACTCTGATCAAGGAAGATGCTTGGAAGCAGAGATAGTCCAAGAGTTGTGCCGTACTTATGGAATTAAGAAATCCCGCAGTACTCCATACCACCCCAAGGAAATGGCTAGCGTGAGCGTTTCAATCGCACACTTCATGACCTCTTACGCACCCTGCCACCTGAGAGGAAGAGGAAGTGGCCTGAGCACTCAAGGAACTGTGTTACGCGTATAATGCAACTCCTCATGCCTTAACAGGATACTCTCCACACTACCTACTATTCGGTATTGACCCCAAGTTAACAATTGATCTCTTGTTGCCAAATGATCATGAAAACCAAACAAACAATGGGGAGTGGCTTACTTTACATCAAAACCGACTACGTGAAGCCCATCAACGAACCCAGAAAAAGCTCCAAACAGAAGCTTCTTTTCGCAAGAAGCAGTTTGATCGCCACAAGCAAGTCACGTCAGATACAATCCCAATTGGCGAAAGTTCTTACACGTAGCCACCCACAGGGGAGAGCCAAGATACAAGATAGGTGGAACTCTAAAGTCTACAAAGTTGTTGATCGACGTGACAATGTCTATGAGATTGAACCTACCGATGGCCAAGGCTCTAACAAAGTTGTGAACCGTGCTGAGCTTCAAGTTTGCTCCAAGCCTAGGCCACAGCCTACCCGGCTAGACACCCAGCGGAAACGAGTTCCTGCACCTAGACCCAACCAAGTAACCTCAGATGATTCTTCTGATGAGTAGGAAGACATTGAGATTTCTCTTGGTGCCCCTGGTAAATCTGTACCTATACCAGCTGAACCTGACAGACCCCCACTGCGTCGATCTGCGAGGTTTAACAAAGGACGACACAGTAACCCACATCATCAACCTAAGACTGTAGTGTAGTTTTATTTTTGCACTTGTAGGAGGACATGACAAGCAAAAGCAGGGAGAAATGTGACAGTCACTTAGGCTTATTTTCCACTTAAAACATGTTTGTTCCTCTGTTTATTTTATTTTCTGGAGTTTTAGCGATTTGTCAGTAATGTTAGTAATGTGTTTACTGTATTAGTAATGTGTTAATTGTTTTATTTCCGTACCTGCCCTTGTCCTGTTGTGTAAGAATAAACACCGATTTCCCTTCTGTAATTCCTGTTTAATTGACAGCTCCTCGCCCAAATTTGGTTTTAAGTTATTTTTACCTTTTCCTGTATTTTACTATAAGTTACAAGCGTTTGCTTGGTAAGTTCAGTTGATTTGTTGCCTTCCTGAGAGTGCCCTTAAAGCGGATTCCGAGCTATACTAGCTTTTGTGTCACTCGTTCCCAGTTTTTTGTACCGTTGCATTTATTTGCTGTGTAATAAACTTGTAAATCTTCCCTCGGATCTCTTGTTCTTACGTCGACCGTCTTGGCCGTCTTACACTTATGATGTTGTAGTTAAATGTATTTTACTTGCCAGTATTGAAAGAAGTTGTCGGAAAACACAAATTGTGGAATGATGTGATGTTTTGGTTTTCACAAATGATTTTCTACAATGCCTATATTCCATTGCTTATAGGAGCCTAGTAGTTTAATGTGACGACTGAAATGTGATAAGTATTATGTTTTCCAGGTAACGCCTAGAATTCTTCAGACCTTAACATTTCATGACTTTCTGTAAGCTTGGCAGTCTTCTAAATTCTCTTCATAATGGCTTAGATAATCATTGATATTAAACTAGGTGGCAATAGTGAATACATGTATATTAGGCCTTTATTTGGGAGACTACAACTTTTTTTTAGTTGTTTGGTTTTGGTTAATAATTCATCACAATACTGGCATGAAAAAATACGCTCTTGATTGGCTGAAAACAGCTAGGTGCCTTTTTCATGTATCACTAATGCAAAAGTAACAACTCAAGTACAAATGTAAACTGCTGGTAGGTTCAGCAAAAAGATCCCACTAGAAACCAATCAGATTTATACGAAGTAGATTGTGCTGATTGATACACATAGCAGCTGACAAAAATAAACAAAAGCTTGGATATTTTTATGTGTATTGATAACAACTAACAAAATTACTTGTTATTCCTGAGTAAGACTTCAGTTGAAGGACAAATTTTGATAGCATTTCAAGTTGACCATTTATATGATGATGTCAAGCTCATTTAATCATTTCATGTCTTCTGTAGCTTGAAATTGGGAAACACACTGACATGAAATAATATCAATAATAAGACAACTTAAAAGATTCTGGTACTTTAAATCATACAATACCGTCATACACTTGCCTGTACATTAAACTCTGTTGCGTTTAAGCCCCGGGGGGGTACTTTAGGATTTTCTGGGTGGGGATGTGCCGCTGGGACCCTGGAACCCTTAACCTATACTAGAGCTAGTTCAGCTGAATTTTGCTATACTATACTAGAGTAAACTCCCCAAACCCCCCCCCCCCCCATCCTAGAGTAGCTGTTTTCCAGAAACTACTGAGGTCACTAGCACAGTCAAGCCAAAACAGAACCTTATACCACAATCGTTTCGCTCTCAAAGAAGGATTTATTTATACTTGTTCAGTTTTTTTTTCATCAAGTCCTAAATTTCAGGTTAACCTGATTGAATTAAGAACCATCATGAGCGTTGCTTTTCGGATGCAACAGCAAAAAAACTCGACTTTCTAAATAACCTCTACTGGTACAGCCGAAACAACAACGTATTTTATATACAAACTCTATAAGTACTATAATTATTACAACGGTGCAACGTGTTCACTTCAGATGTTCAAAACACCTTCTCTACACAAGCATATTACTGATAACAAAACAGAAAACTAGAAGAATTACAGGAAAAGTCTGAAAGTGAACGATTTTCAACCCCGTATTCAACTTGTCGCGTTGCAAGTTAAATGCTGAGCTCCGGGGCTGAGCTATGCCAAGCACGCACATACGCCATTATAAGGAACAATAAATTGTTTAATTTAACCAGTATTAAAACCACTGACTTCCGTCTGAATCCCGATTTTTGACGATTAATAATATCCAGTACTGTTTTATGATAGCCATCTATTGACACTTTCTTTGCTTTTACTCCCGAGGCTGAGTTGCGTAAATTTCAACTTGTCGATTTGATTTTTTTATATGTTTGAGTGGCAATTCCCTAGTCTAGATAAAATCTTCAACCAACTTATCAGTTTCCTGAAAAATGATACCCTATCCTAGACCCAAATGCTCTGATTTATTTTCCCTATCCTGGAGTAAAGTGCTTGAAAACCATACCCTTCACAGCGGCACATACCTATATAGCCCATATATGGCAGTATCCCCCCCCCCCCGGGCGTTTAAGTAATGTTTCTGATTACTGTTCCTGAAATCTATTATGGTGACCCTGTCTCTCTATCCAACTTTCTGTTAAATAAAACCTCCAGGTCAAATTGTAAATCTTATTGGATGAAAAATTATTAGCAATGCGAATGTAATGTTACTTCAGAGTACTACTCAACATGATTCATTAAAATATTGCTTGTGTTCTGATCTTGTTATGTACCTATCTTTTTTTCCTAAATTCTTCCATTTGCAACCCCATATCCACCTACCTCAATTAGATTTTTCTGTGTTCTTTATTGAAAATACAGTCCCACAAAACTCAAGTACAATAATCATAGTAAACGTTTTGCTCTCAACCAACCCAAAATAGAACTTTGTGCCCTAATGGACATTATACTTCACTAAATTTTCTCCGATTCTTATTGGTTTAAATTGATCACGTGACGCGATATGTTCATCCGTGCCGTAACGTCGAGAGACACTATCAGCCCATAGTGCCCGTCCGCGGAAAATACCCGGATGGATAGTACTCATCCGTGAAAATTTTTGAATGGTTTGACGGCCGCGAAGTTAGGTAGATCGGAAAAACAGTGACTTTTGAATTCTGACAGGTATAACGTATTATTTAGCCAATGTACGGTCGCAAATTATTGACATTTGTGACATGCTGCACGCATGAATAAATGTTTGATTGATCTGCATTTAGTGAGCTTTGACTGTTTTTCAACTGGCGCACGGAAGGAAATTTAGGGGTGAACAATAAAGACGATAGAGTGTTTATGTCTTGGAACTATCGGTCTGATAGTTTCCCCTTGGAAATTTGATGTTCTTAAAACCAGCATATTTGTTTTAAGAACATCAAATTTCCGCAGGGCAACTATCAGCCGATAGTTCCTCGACAGAAACACTCTATTGTTTAAATAGAAACCTACGCTCAGCATTGTTTTACTTGACATGTATTTATTACAACGCTCGCAGCGTCCGTGGGCAAGATGAAGCGAATTCTGTGTTCTGATTGGCTACCCGAGCAGGCAAGATGGGCCCATCTTGCCCGCTCAGGATTTCCCGCATTGATCCCGCGCGTGAAAAAAATGGAATTAGCACTACGTTCGTAATTCTTGGACAATTTCGGCGATGGAAGCGCAAAAAGCGGCAGATGACAGTCAAAACAAAGAAAACAGAAACGACTCTCGTGAGTTTGTTGTGCTACAAACACAGTTGGCTTTCTTTCCTGGCTCTCGAAGTAAACGTCATTCTTAACTCTTAATAAAGCGACATCTTTTTGCAATATAATAAATCCTTTATTAACCAAGCTTGTTCGGTCAAGATGGCTGGATATTAGCCTCGTTCTTTTTTCTCATTTTTATGGACCTCGATCTTCATCTATTCTTAGTCCATAAAATGCAAAAAAAGAACTTGGCCAATATCCAGCCATCTTGACCTCACGCTTGGTTAATAACACTTATGTATTGTCCTAAATTAGTCATACATTGAAACCAAATCAAGCTTCTAATGGTTTCTAGTGTAGATTAAATTATTTTCCGAATGCCCTGGCCCGTCTGGAAAGTTTTGTCTTCGCGTACTGGTACATAAAATTTTCATATGAAATGCTTACCAAGAGGTAATTTTACATCACTTGCCTTGGAAAAGACAATCAACCTTTAAACTTCAGAACTCAATTCCACTCCATACATAAACAAAAAAATGACTGAATCTATCAGGCCAGTATGGGCGATGATGCTGACTTTTGTTTTAGTTACTAAAATCCTCAGGTTACATGTGCAACCTTTGTTGTCAAAACGAGACCTCCATAACAAAGTTTGGCCTTTAACCCTCATCTTGAAATGAACATTTCAAGACCATTGTATGCTAGTTATCTTGTTTTATCGATGAACAGGAACAATATTGAAAACTATCTAACCATAGTCAGATATTAGCTCTTCTAATGGAAACTAAGCAAGACACCAGACACTAAAATGCAGCTCAATTTCATAAGCCACACATGTACGCATTGGGGACCTATTTTTTTATTTTGCCATCTCACCCCCTTGCATGAATGTAATTAACAAAAATTGTTAAAGGTTCCATCAACTTATTTTACGGGAGATATTTTCATTAGTTTTAAAGTATGCAAATTTTCGTGTTTCTTTCGGCGGTCACTGAATTCTACAAAAACAAAACATTACCCAGATAATATGCCATCCCTCTAAGAGGATGTTTCAATCGTTGGAAAGTTTTCTCACTTCTTCAAATTATCGTACTTTAACAGTCACCACTGTGGTCCATCAAAATAAAGGGAACTTCAGTTGCTAAAAACGGTATCTGGTACGTTTCATTTGATTACAAAAATGATATTTCCACCAACTTCTGAAATTTGTACTTGAATAAATGAAGTTATCGACATAATTGAAAATGGCGTCTACTGCCGTAAGCTAGAATGATCTGGCCTTTTTTTCTTTTTTCTTTTTGCTCTATTTCTTAATCGAAATGGTCAAGCGCTCCCTAACAAAACCGGGCACCAGGAATGCGCATCAGGTACCGTGTAGAATCGCTTATTTATTACACAACAAATCCCCATGCAAGCCCGAGTTTACCCTTTTTAGAATAGCGTCGCGTTGACAATCAAAGGCAAACATGGTTTCCTGTTCTTGAAACGCTGAAAACTATTGCTCGAAGCAGAAGATGATGTATCCAAAGACAAAGTCGATCTAAAGACGAACAGTGCAGATGCACTAGTGCAGTATATCTTCTCGCTACTTTACCTGACTATGAAATAAGTTTAAAATACACCGAAAGCTTATTGAAAGACCTTAATAATCTGTTTACTTGTGAAGTTACCAAGCCTTGGGAATCTTTGGTAGAAATACTCCGTTGTCCGAGGACACTTGTTGTCTGCTTGATTGTTTAGCGAAGAGCTACGAAAATTGACAACTTTTTCTTTCATTTTCATTTCGCAGGATGAGACGTTAAATCTTATGAAATCCGAGGAGGAACTCAAAAGTGTATTAGTGAAGGTATGATTGGGGAGGTATGATTGGAGAGGTATGATTGTATTCTACATGAGGATTTCTAAAGACGTGGACGAAGACTAATTATAGGACTCGATTAGAATTTACTGTGTCGATACTGTTCGAAGATATAAAGCTAGGAATGATGAAGTTTCATGGGCATGCAAATCAAGGTATTTCATTGTGTGCGGAAGAGTGCGAGTTGTGTTGCGAGCTGTGTACCGTTTTCAAGCCCGCAGTTTTAGGGGTAAGGATGACTTCAAGTGAATATGCTATAATCAAGTACGCGTGGCTGGCGCTTAATGGCGGCAGTCTTTATTGGGGAGGCTGGAAAAATAATGGAAAGAAGGAACACCAGAAACCTTCAAATGAAACGATGTTGAAGATTAATCTTTTGATTAATCAGTCTGGTATCGACAACATTGTTGGATTTTTTTTTAAGTTAGAATCTCTGACATCATGACCAGTCACACTTGTAACAGCTTATGGATCACTGAAGGACGCTATACATACATATAGATGGATATGTTGGAATTTCTTAATGTCTGTTTATTTCATGATTTAAATCTTTCAGACTTTTTGGAAGATTTAAAGGTTTCTGTTATAGAATAGCAGATATCAATTTGACATGCATTGGTGGAACTTAAATCGTCTGACTGTTAATATTGAACTGCTTTTTGACGGTTGTGGTAAAAGTTTACCATTTTTGACGGTTGACGGTTATATGTTTTGGCCCTCTGAAGGCTGACCGTTAAACCCTATTAAGACCCTCTTGATGACACCCCTTGTGGAATGAGGGTTATTTTACGGGTGGACAGATGTTTCCAAGGGCTTGAATATAATTGGACAAAAGAGACTTTGAATTGTCATAGGATTTGTAATTTACTTTTGTATGGTGCCTGGGCTACCAGTGGGCTATAAGTTTGTGGATTTTTGCGCGATCATAGCAGGAAACTTGTAAGGGTGTGGGTCTAACTTTATTTGTCCTTTAAGAGATAATATTTTTCGAAATATAAGAGGTGTGAATGAGTTCATTTTTTAAAAGTTTATTTTTATTTTGCTTTTAGAATTTGGGTTTGCCCTATGGTCAAGCATTCAAATTTAGCAGGAACTGGTTCCAGAAGTATCATAAGCACAAAGGTGAGGAGGTACTCTCTTATTTATTAGTTTTGAAACCACAAAAGATTAGATAATGCTGCACAGATCATGCATTTCCTGCCATGATTTGTACCGTATTTGGGAATCAAAGAACTGTTAATCCAGAGCTATTGTCGTCGCTCTCCAACAAATTTGTCCATCATGACTATTTTCTGAATCTAGTATTCTTTTAAATATTTACCTTTCACTAAGAAATCCTTCTCGACATGGAAGCAACGGGAAAATGATTTTAAAAATTAGGCAAGTCAACGTTATCCGCAGAATTTTGCCAGGCACATTGTGTTGTAAGTGGTTCTCTAATGACTCTTGTTACGTGGTCTGTTTGGGATTACGTTCATGTGCATTTCGCAGTTTCAAGGCTTACGACTTGCGCAATATTTTTTTCTTTAGTTCCAGGACTCCATTTATTTTCAGGGTGCGATACAACTAGTAATGGTGTTTTTTGGTTTACTGTTCTCTTGACAGGGGCAACGATAATTCATAGGCAAAAAGAAAGCAAAAACGTTTGTGGGAGCACTGTGAAAATTAATACAGGAGACGGGTCTTGGGGTCATACAGGTACCTCAAAAAATCAAACTGAGGAAAGCAAAAGTTATCACGGACCAAATAAGATTCTAAACCTTGCAGGTAAAGAGGAGGAACGGATTTTTCGGACCACCCACAGGTTGCTCATTTCTTCAGGACTTTACTAGTGCGATGACGTGAATGACATGTGTTACACATACTCTTCTTTGGGCGAATCAAATTCAACTTTAGACGTCTCTTTCGACTTTCCAAATCGTTCAGCCAGTGTGGAAAAGGGAAAATTGAACGATGCAACTGCTTACTTAAGTAAAGAGGTCATGTCTGAAAGCAACATTGTGAGCCCTGAAATATACCAGTCTGATGAGTTTCAGATTAACCTAGGAAATATTTGTAAACTTAAGTGTCAATGTCCCTGTTTTAACAAATCCTTCGGGTCTTTTCAGGAAACGAAACTGGATTCAGATGTCAGCAGTTTATTATTGTGGAGAAATTTCAAGTTGCAGTCTGTTGCCAAATTTAAAAAACTGTACATTAAAATTACAAGTAAATGAGCTTTTATTATATGTTTGATAGCTTTTTAGGTTTTCGCTCTATCGGGTGTATTAGATGTTTTGCTGGCTCAATCATGTCTGCATAATCGTGTTTTTCAGAGGACCAAGATAAGAGTACTGCATTAACCTTTGACAAAGATGACATCTCCGAAATGCAGAAAGGGAACGGGAACTTAAGCATAAACTCGCTGATGATGGAAAAAGGAGCTGTTGTTCAAGACCGTCCTTTCAATGATCCTGAAGAGCCTGTAACCAGTCAATGGTTGAAATTCAAGCAGGATTCAGGGGTGCAAAAGGCGTGCCAAAACGCAAACACTGATGCGGGCTTTGAAGTTCTCAAGGAAGGTATTTGAAAATAGCCTATGTTCAATGATAGGATGTTTTCGAAAAATTTCCCACGTGCGTTATTAAGAATCCGTGGTACGCTGGTTCAGTAAACTTGCACTGTATACTTTCGCTTAATTCAGGTTTTATTGTCAATAATTCAAGCGGAGTATTGACATTTTTTGCGGACTTTGTCCGCGATCTCGGTTAGCATATTTCGTTTACATCGCATATTGCACCTCACAAAAGAAGTGAATTTGTCACATTATTAATATTTAATTGTAGTTTTGGGTAAGGGGTCGGTTTTCTACATTTTATGGGGTTGGTTTAGGTGGGTGAACCCAGTAGGGGACTATGTGTCCTATTATTCTCTCACCTGTAAACTGTACGAATCTATAAATATATAAGTAAATAGAATAAAAAGGATTTTCATGAAACTTGGCCAGAATATTCTTTAGATATTAATACAAAAAAAAAAAAAAATGCGAGGCTTTAATGAAGTTTAAAATATTCTTCCTATGACTTCACGGCGCGTGACAACAACCGGAGTATTTTCTATTGCCGAAATAAAAAATAGATTGTCTCAGGAACCGGTACGAATGTCTAGAAAACCTCCGGCATCGTCTTTTAGCCTATTTTCTGCTGAGTGATACAACTGCAACGCGAAGGCTGGTAATTCAGTTAAACAAACGCCGTCAGTGTCATCTTTAAAGACTTGTACGTACCTGCCAAAACAAAAGTAGGAAGTCGATGACTGCATGTAGCTTATTGCGCCTGTTATTATTTAGAATACCGTATTTAACCGTCCTGAAGCAATGACACTAGAAATTAATCACAACTAAAGATAAAGTGCAACCAAGCTCTGTGATAAACGAACAAATTTGTTAATCGCATAAATATATTATACGTATGATGCACGATCCTCGCAGTAGATAGCGCTATTTAGGCAATAGCGAAAATCAGACCTGAAAAAAATCAGGCCTGTACGGGACTCGAACCACTGACCTCTGCGGTACTAGTGCTTTCACGGGTTTATTACGAATCAACTTAACGGCCTGTTCCCAGTTGGCTTGTTAGCTCAATTGGTAGAGCGCTGCACTAGTATCGCAGAGGTCAGTGGTTCGAGTCCCGTACAGGCCTGATTTTTTTCAGGTCTGATTTTCGCTATTGCCTAAATAGCGCTATCTACTGCGAGGATCGTGCACCATACGTATCTAATACCGCAGTTCAAAATATATGAGCTTCATATATTCATTGTATCTAAATATGTTATGTTAATACATTGATACCTGAACCGCCCGCAACCGCCCCTACCTCCCCTACCAAGCAGAATTTTATCCCCAAACTTCCTCTATTGTTAAGAGATCAACGAACCAATCAGAATCCGTCATAGAGGGGCATCATTCTATGTGTTCACACAAAATGATTAGCTTTGAAAATATGGCGTCCGAGCGGCCGACCTTCATTTACGATCGAGCTAGACCTTGTGGAACTCAGAATATAAAGTAACAATGCTATAGAATACTCTGTTTGGAAAATAATGGATATCAAGGTCTTAAAGGTGATAGAATAAGCTCTTGAGTCAACGACACTACGATTCTCTAAAGCGATATGAATTGTGGCCTTAAACCGAAAACCGACCTTTCGTACTTCGAACAGGGCCTAGCGACAATTTGACGATTCCATTGCCCGGTAAACATTACGTTTCAGCAACAATGTGTTCAAAAAGTATTGTTTATTAGAAGATCTTATTTGTGTCAAATGGTAGTACTTTCAGAATTTTCAACATAACGCTACGCAATTTCTTGCCGTGAAGTCAACTAACGATATAAGCATGATGAATTTTACCGAGAGGGCTTTGTCCACGTAAGAAATTCCTACGTTTTTCACTTCTAACAGCAAATCAAGAACTGTTTTGAATAAAACTGTCGCCCCCAAATATCTCTTGGTCATTTTAGTCTTGCTTCCTACTAATACGGACAAATTTGCAGGATTCACTTTGAAATTTGATGCGCATGCCTATTTGCGCACATGTAAAAATATTTAGCAATTATTATCTTTCATCTCAATTTTTGAGTAAAAAATCAATCGCGGAACAAAGAATCGCAGCAATGCGACAGAAAAACTCCTTTGGGGGGGCAAATATTTCCTTTGCGGAGCAAATAATTGCAGCAATGCGACACAAAACCTGCAGGAGACAAAAAACTGCGATCACGATCGCCGACGCGAGATACGAAAATCGGACGATATCGATGAAGACCGAACAGAATTCCACGCATTATCCGAAGGTTTCTATCGTTACGAACATACGGAGGGACTTACACTCTGGATAACATAGTATCTACGACTCCACAGAAGTCCGTAGATACAAAAAGGAGTTAAGATCGGGGAATACCGAATCAAAATCGGCAGAGTTCGTTGTAGGCTCGGATTCTATTGTTACACCCACTCACTCAGAAGGACAGCATAGTAGCTTACGCCACTTTAGGCAGTAAGCTACAAAAACTGTCAA